>NC_092172.1:39192078-39334578 GCF_045791955.1 Oncorhynchus clarkii lewisi | reverse complement strand
ACAGTGCTCTGCTCCTTTCAATATCCTTTATGGCAGGCAGAATAAATGTTCATTGCTTTCCCAGCCCCGGATCGTAAATAAACCGGGGTAATGACGGGGAGATCGCTCTGTCCCACCCTCCATCTCTCTCTCTCTGTCTCGGTCTGTCCCACCCTCCATCTCTCTCTCTGTCTCGGTCTGTCCCACCCTCCATCTCTCTCTCTGTCTGTCCCACCCTCCATCTCTTTCTCTGTCTCTCTCTCTCTCTCTGTCTGTACCACCCTCCATCTCTGTCTCTCTCTCTCGGTCTGTCCCACCCTCCATCTCTCTCTCTCTCTCCCGGTCTCTCTCTCTCTCCCGGTCTCTCTCTCTCTCCCGGTCTCTCTCTCCCGGTCTCTCTCATACATGTTATTGGTCTTTTTTTCAATGTCCTTATTTCCCTGTCTCTTGGTAGCTGCTTGGGTGGGGTTGCCAGTTAATTTCATTTTGTTTGGGGGGGGGTTTGCAAGTTGATTTCATCTTGTTGGGGCGATGCAAGTTGATTTCAGTTTGTTTGGGGGGAGTGGGGGGGTCGCAAGTTTGTTTGGGTGGGTTGCCAGTTGATTTAATTTTTGTTTTGCGGGGGGGGGGGGGGGGGGGGGGGGGGGGGGGGGGGGGGCTTGCCAGCGATCTTGGTGGGTGGGTTGCCCGTGATCTTGGTGGGTGGGTTGCCCGTGATCTTGGTGGGTGGGTTGCCCGTGATCTTGGTGGGTGGGTTGCCCGTGATCTTGGTGGGTGGGTTGCCCGTGATCTTGGTGGGTGGGTTGCCCGTGATCTTGGTGGGTGGGTTGCCCGTGATCTTGGTGGGTGGGTTGCCCGTGATCTTGGTGGGTGGGTTGCCAGTGATCTTGGTGGGTGGGTTGCCAGTGATCTTGGTGGGTGGGTTGCCAGTGATCTAGGTGGGTGGGTTGCCAGTGATCTAGGTGGGTGGGTTGCCAGTGATCTAGGTGGGTGGGTTGCCAGTGATCTAGGTGGGTGGGTTGCCAGTGATCTGGTTGGGTGGGTTGCCAGTGATCTGGTTGGGTGGGTTGCCAGTGATCTGGTTGGGTGGGTTGCCAGTGATCTAGGTGGGTGGGTTGCCAGTGATCTAGGTGGGTGGGTTGCCAGTGATCTAGGTGGGTGGGTTGCCAGTGATCTAGGTGGGTGGGTTGCCAGTGATCTAGGTGGGTGGGTTGCCAGTGATCTGGGTGGGTGGGTTGCCAGTGATCTAGGTGGGTGGGTTGCCAGTGATCTAGGTGGGTGGGTTGCCAGTGATCTAGGTGGGTGGGTTGCCAGTGATCTAGGTGGGTGGGTTGCCAGTGATCTAGGTGGGTGGGTTGCCAGTGATCTAGGTGGGTGGGTTGCCAGTGATCTAGGTGGGTGGGTTGCCAGTGATCTAGGTGGGTGGGTTGCCAGTGATCTGGTTGGGTGGGTTGCCAGTGATCTAGGTGGGTGGGTTGCCAGTGATCTAGGTGGGTGGGTTGCCAGTGATCTAGGTGGGTGGGTTGCCAGTGATCTAGGTGGGTGGGTTGCCAGTGATCTAGGTGGGTGGGTTGCCAGTGATCTAGGTGGGTGGGTTGCCAGTGATCTGGTTGGGTGGGTTGCCAGTGATCTAGGTGGGTGGGTTGCCAGTGATCTAGGTGGGTGGGTTGCCAGTGATCTAGGTGGGTGGGTTGCCAGTGATCTAGGTGGGTGGGTTGCCAGTGATCTAGGTGGGTGGGTTGCCAGTGATCTGGGTGGGTGGGTTGCCAGTGATCTGGTTGGGTGAATTGGGGTTCTATTGCTTTGTGATCGGCATCATTTAGAATTAAAATGGAACACGCTGGAATAAAGCAACATTAATCACATCAAGTCTCTCTCTGTCAGAATGATAAGTCATCCACGCCGGGCCTGAAGTCTAACACCCCCACACCTCGTAACGATGCCCCCACACCAGGCACCAGCACCACCCCTGGTCTACGGCCCATCATGGGCAAGCCCTCGGGCATGGAGGCACTGGGTAAGTCCTCACACACACACTCATACCCACATGTATACAAACACACTCGCCCGCTAACCACAAATAGATTAACATGAAAATAACTTCCTTGTAGGTCTGCCCATTTGCCTATGACAGAATCAGTTGTTCTTACGGTCTCTCTCCTCCCTCCCTCTAGCTGCTCCAGCCCTGCGTACCCCTTTGTCCATAGCTGGCTCTTACGCCACGCCCTTCGCCATGATGGGCCACCACGAGATGAACGGCTCCCTGACCAGCCCCGGGGTCTACGCCGGCCTCCACATCTCCCCCCAGATGAGCGTGGCCGCTGCTGCGTACGGACGCTCGCCCATGGTACACTCCCCTAAAACTCCCCCTTCACCTCACATACACACATTCAGCCTCTCTTCCCTATACACAGTTACTATACACAGTCACACAGGCTACAGTTACTAATACAACACAGTCACACAGGCTACAGTTACTAACACAACACAGTCACACAGGCTACAGTTACTAACACAACACAGTCACACAGGCTACAGTTACTAACACAACACAGTCACACAGGCTACAGTTACTAACACAACACAGTCACACAGGCTACAGTTACTAACACAACACAGTCACACAGGCTACAGTTACTAATACAACACAGTCACACAGGCTACAGTTACTAATACAACACAGTCACACAGGCTACAGTTACTAACACAACACAGTCACACAGGCTACAGTTACTAACACAACACAGTCACACAGGCTACAGTTACTAATACAACACAGTCACACAGGCTACAGTTACTAATACAACACAGTCACACAGGCTACAGTTACTAATACAACACAGTCACACAGGCTACAGTTACTAACACAACACAGACTACAGTTACTAATACAACACAGTCACACAGGCTACAGTTACTAATACAACACAGTCACACAGGCTACAGTTACTAATACAACACAGACTACAGTTACTAATACAACACAGTCACACAGGCTACAGTTACTAACACAACACAGTCACACAGGCTACAGTTACTAACACAACACAGTCACACAGGCTACAGTTACTAACACAACACAGTCACACAGGCTACAGTTACTAACACAACACAGTCACACAGGCTACAGTTACTAATACAACACAGTCACACAGGCTACAGTTACTAACACAATACAGGCTACAGTTACTAATACAACACAGTCACACAGGCTACAGTTACTAATACAACACAGTCACACAGGCTACAGTTACTAACACAACACAGTCACACAGGCTACAGTTACTAACACAACACAGTCACACAGGCTACAGTTACTAACACAACACAGTCACACAGGCTACAGTTACTAACACAACACAGTCACACAGGCTACAGTTACTAATACAACACAGTCACACAGGCTACAGTTACTAATACAACACAGTCACACAGGCTACAGTTACTAACACAACACAGTCACACAGGCTACAGTTACTAACACAACACAGTCACACAGGCTACAGTTACTAATACAACACAGTCACACAGGCTACAGTTACTAATACAACACAGTCACACAGGCTACAGTTACTAACACAACACAGACTACAGTTACTAATACAACACAGTCACACAGGCTACAGTTACTAATACAACACAGTCACACAGGCTACAGTTACTAATACAACACAGACTACAGTTACTAATACAACACAGTCACACAGGCTACAGTTACTAACACAACACAGTCACACAGGCTACAGTTACTAACACAACACAGTCACACAGGCTACAGTTACTAACACAACACAGTCACACAGGCTACAGTTACTAACACAACACAGTCACACAGGCTACAGTTACTAACACAACACAGTCACACAGGCTACAGTTACTAACACAATACAGGCTACAGTTACTAATACAACACAGTCACACAGGCTACAGTTACTAATACAACACAGTCACACAGGCTACAGTTACTAATACAACACAGTCACACAGGCTACAGTTACTAATACAACACAGTCACACAGGCTACAGTTACTAATACAACACAGTCACACAGGCTACAGTTACTAATACAACACAGTCACACAGGCTACAGTTACTAATGCAACACAGGCTACAGTTACTAATACGACACAGGCTACAGTTACTAATACGACACAGGCTACAGTTACTAATACGACACAGGCTACAGTTACTAATACGACACAGGCTACAGTTACTAATACGACACAGGCTACAGTTACTAATACAACACAGGCTACAGTTACTAATACGACACAGGCTACAGTTACTAATACGACACAGGCTACAGTTACTAATACGACACAGGCTACAGTTACTAATACGACACAGGCTACAGTTACTAATACGACACAGGCTACAGTTACTAATACGACACAGGCTACAGTTACTAATACGACACAGGCTACAGTTACTAATACGACACAGGCTACAGTTACTAATACAACACAGGCTACAGTTACTAATACAACACAGGCTACAGTTACTAATACAACACAGGCTACAGTTACTAATACAACACAGGCTACAGTTACTAATACGACACAGGCTACAGTTACTAATACAACAGTCACACAGGCTACAGTTACTAATACGACACAGGCTACAGTTACTAATACGACACAGGCTACAGTTACTAATACAACACAGGCTACAGTTACTAATACGACACAGGCTACAGTTACTAATACAACACAGTGACACAGGCTACAGTTACTAATACAACACAGTGACACAGGCTACAGTTACTAATACAACACAGGCTACAGTTACTAATACAACACAGGCTACAGTTACTAATACAACACAGTCACACAGGCTACAGTTACTAATACGACACAGGCTACAGTTACTAATACGACACAGGCTACAGTTACTAATACGACACAGGCTACAGTTACTAATACGACACAGGCTACAGTTACTAATACGACACAGGCTACAGTTACTAATACGACACAGGCTACAGTTACTAATACGACACAGGCTACAGTTACTAATACAACACAGGCTACAGTTACTAATACAACACAGGCTACAGTTACTAATACAACACAGGCTACAGTTACTAATACGACACAGGCTACAGTTACTAATACAACAGTCACACAGGCTACAGTTACTAATACGACACAGGCTACAGTTACTAATACGACACAGGCTACAGTTACTAATACAACACAGGCTACAGTTACTAATACGACACAGGCTACAGTTACTAATACAACACAGTGACACAGGCTACAGTTACTAATACAACACAGGCTACAGTTACTAATACAACACAGGCTACAGTTACTAATACAACACAGTCACACAGGCTACAGTTACTAATACGACACAGGCTACAGTTACTAATACGACACAGGCTACAGTTGCTAATACGACACAGGCTACAGTTACTAATACGACACAGGCTACAGTTACTAATACGACACAGGATACAGTTACTAATACGACACAGGCTACAGTTACTAATACGACACAGGCTACAGTTACTAATACGACACAGGCTACAGTTACTAATACGACACAGGATACAGTTACTAATACAACACAGGCTACAGTTACTAATACAACACAGGCTACAGTTACTAATACGACACAGGATACAGTTACTAATACGACACAGGAAGAGGAAAGAAAAGGTCTTCACTCAAACGCACGCATGCAAACGTACATCAGACTCACGTCTCACTATATATTACACGTCTCAGCAGCTCCACCGTTGAGTTAGCCAACACGGCTGTCGGCTAGAAGACTTATGCTAATATGACTAGCAGCCAATTTTCAATGAGTTTCCTATTTCAATAGTTCACTTTTTCAATATTTCTTTAGAAATGCATAAAAAATAATTTCTCTCCTCTCTGTGTAAATTGTTAGCTAACTCCAAGGTTTCTATTGCCTAACTCCACTGCTTTGATGTCTGGTGCTACAAGGGAGGGGAATAACAACTCTGTCAAAACACTTCTCTGTGTGTGTGAATCTCCCAGGCTCTCATTAGCATTAGCAAGCTCCTCTTTCACACCGTTACCACAAACCTGGGCGAAGGAATGTAGAATACACAGCACCGTATGAAATGATAGTAAGAATTCCCCTTGTGTCCCACATACTCATAACGGTTCAATACGGACCGCGGGTCTCTACTAGTACTACTGAACTAGGTCAGGCTTCGACCCCTGGTATCGTTTAATTAAGCAATAAGAGCCAAGCGGGTGTGGTATGTGGCCAATATACCACGGCTTAGGGCTGTTCTTATGAACGACGCAACGAGGAGTGCCTGAACACAGCCCTTAGCTGCGGTATATTGGCCATATATCACAAACCCCCAAGGTGCCTTATTGCTATTAGAAACTGGTTACCAACGTAATTAGAGCAGTAAAAACACATGTTGTCATAACCGTTGTATACGGTCTGAACCACCTAGTTTATAAACGTAAACCAGGCCTGGAAAAATACCTAGAAATGCAGGAAATGAGCTTTAAAACAGTAACAAAAATCTCTGCCCAATGCAACATGTATAGAATTGCAAACAATGTAACTTAAAACTGCAAAACTCTCTGCCAACAAGATGGTTGTGAACTGTTTTGGGTGGCATTGGGTTGTGAGGTGGGGGTTTTGCCACATAGGACATGTGTGATCAGACCTTCTGAAATGGTACTAGAGTGCCCCTGCCTTATTTGACACTACAGAGGCAGTGATGCTAAGTTTGCTGTTTGAACATTTAGCCTAGTTGGCCGCATAGATAGGCTTTCCACTGTTTGTTCATGTTAACATGCTAACTGTCTGTTTTCCCAGGCGGGGTTTGACCCTCACTCCCACATGAGACCAGGCCTGCAAGCCAGTCTCACATCCATCTCTGGAGGGAAACCGTAAGTCTCCAAACCCACTCTTTGTTTAAACTGTTTATCACGAGAGCCTGAAAGTCACAGGTCAAGTCCAACATTTTGGTTCCAGGTTTCATTTAGTCTCAAAACAACTGCCCTTTCCCCCCGCGGTAGTGCCTACTCCTTTCATGTGAGCGCCGACGGCCAGATGCAGCCGGTGCCCTTTCCCCCGGACGCTCTCATAGGCCCGGGCATCCCACGCCACGCTCGCCAGATCAACACGCTGAGCCACGGCGAGGTGGTGTGCGCCGTCACCATCAGCAACCCCACGCGCCACGTCTACACCGGTGGCAAGGGCTGCGTTAAGATCTGGGACATCAGCCAGCCGGGCAGCAAGAGTCCCGTGTCCCAACTGGACTGCCTGGTAAGGAGACGTTAGCGTTTGGACACACCTACTCATTCAAAGGTTTTTTGTTTTACTACATGATTCCATATGTGTTATTTCATAATGTTGATGTCTTCACTATTATTCTACAATGTAGAAACTAGTGAAAATAAAGAACCCCTGTAATGAGTAGGTGTGTCCAGACTTTAGACTGGTGCTGTTTCAACTGGATGACTGTCACTGTGGATAAAGCCATCTGCTGAATGATCATATCATTGTTATAATGGTGTAAGGCATAACAACAGACAATGTGGGACGAAGGCTATAACTTAGGTTGGCTGGGCTGTATGCTAGCTAACAGGATAGCCAAGCTGAACAAGCTAGCCTTGTATCTGAGATGATACTGTGACGGTTATCATTAGACATGGACTGAGATATCAAGCCCACCGATGGGCACAGAGGATGCTCTTCATAGGGCTGATGTATGACCAGGGATTTTATCTGTGCCTGAATTAGACCATTTTCCTGTCCTGCTAAGCATTCAAAATGTTTCGTACTTTTGGGTGTCATGGAAAATGTATGGAGTAGAAAGTACATTATTTTCATTAGGAATATATTGGAGTAGAAGTTGTAAAGAATATAAATAGTAAAGTACAGATGCCCCCAGACAACTTAAGTAGTACTTCAAAGTATGTTTTACTTAAATACTTTACACCGCTGCCTTCAGCCCCCTGAACCCCACTACCACCCTCTGAACCCCACTACCACCCTCTGAACCCCACTACCACCCTCTGAACCAGCCCTCTGAACCCCACATCCACCCTCTGAACCAGCCCTCTGAACCCCACATCCACCCTCTGAACCCCACTACCACCCTCTGAACCAGCCCTCTGAACCCCACATCCACCCTCTGAACCCCACTACCACCCTCTGAACCAGCCCTCTGAACCCCACATCCACCCTCTGAACCCCACACCCACCCTCTAAACCCCACTACCACCCTCTGAACCAGCCCTCTGAACCCCACATCCACCCTCTGAACCCCACATCCACCCTCTGAACCCCACTACCACCCTCTGAACCAGCCCTCTGAACCCCACATCCACCCTCTGAACCAGCCCTCTGAACCCCACATCCACCCTCTGAACCAGCCCTCTGAACCCCACATCCACCCCCTGAACCAGCCCTCTGAACCCCACATCCACCCCCTGAACCAGCCCTCTGAACCCCACATCCACCCTCTGAACCCCACTACCACCCTCTGAACCAGCCCTCTGAACCCCACATCCACCCTCTGAACCCCACATCCACCCTCTGAACCCCACATCCACCCTCTGAACCAGCCCTCTGAACCCCACATCCACCCTCTGAACCAGCCCTCTGAACCCCACATCTACCCTCTGAACCAGCCCTCTGAACCCCACATCCACCCTCTGAACCCCACTACCACCCTCTAAACCAGCCCTCTGAACCCCACATCCACCCTCTGAACCAGCCCTCTGAACCCCACATCCACCCTCTGAACCCCACTACCACCCTCTGAACCAGCCCTCTGAACCCCACATCCACCCTCTGAACCAGCCCTCTGAACCCCACATCCACCCTCTGAACCAGCCCTCTGAACCCCACATCCACCCTCTGAACCCCACATCCACCCTCTGAACCCCACATCCACCCTCTGAACCCCACATCCACCCTCTGAACCCCACATCCACCCTCTGAACCAGCCCTCTGAACCCCACATCCACCCTCTGCACCCCACTACCACCCTCTGAACCAGCCCTCTGAACCCCACATCCACCCTCTGAACCCCACATCCACCCTCTGAACCCCACATCCACCCTCTGAACCCCACATCCACCCTCTGAACCCCACATCCACCCTCTGAACCCCACTACCACCCTCTGAACCAGCCCTCTGAACCCCACATCCACCCTCTGAACCAGCCCTCTGAACCCCACATCCACCCTCTGAACCAGCCCTCTGAACCCCACATCCACCCTCTGAACCCCACATCCACCCTCTGAACCCCACATCCACCCTCTGAACCCCACATCCACCCTCTGAACCCCACATCCACCCTCTGAACCCCACATCCACCCTCTGAACCCCACATCCACCCTCTGAACCCCACATCCACCCTCTGAACCCCACATCCACCCTCTGAACCCCACATCCACCCTCTGAACCAGCCCTCTGAACCCCACATCCGCCCTCTGAACCCCACATCCGCCCTCTGAACCCCACATCCGCCCTCTGAACCCCACATCCGCCCTCTGAACCCCACATCCGCCCTCTGAACCCCACATCCGCCCTCTGAACCCCACATCCGCCCTCTGAACCCCACATCCGCCCTCTGAACCCCACATCCGCCCTCTGAACCCCACATCCGCCCTCTGAACCCCACATCCGCCCTCTGAACCAGCCCTCTGAACCCCACATCCACCCTCTGAACCCCACATCCACCCTCTGAACCAGCCCTCTGAACCCCACATCCACCCTCTGAACCCCACATCCACCCTCTGAACCCCACATCCACCCTCTGAACCCCACATCCACCCTCTGAACCCCACATCCACCCTCTGAACCCCACATCCACCCTCTGAACCCCACATCCACCCTCTGAACCCCACATCCACCCTCTGAACCCCACATCCACCCTCTGAACCCCACATCCACCCTCTGAACCCCACATCCACCCTCTGAACCCCACATCCACCCTCTGAACCCCACATCCACCCTCTGAACCCCACATCCACCCTCTGAACCCCACATCCACCCTCTGAACCCCACATCCACCCTCTGAACCCCACATCCACCCTCTGAACCCCACATCCACCCTCTGAACCCCACATCCGCCCCCTCTGAACCCCACATCCACCCTCTGCCCTCTGAACCCCACATCCGCCCTCTGAACCCCACATCCGCCCTCTGAACCCCACATCCGCCCTCTGAACCCCACATCCGCCCTCTGAACCCCACATCCGCCCTCTGAACCCCACATCCGCCCTCTGAACCCCACATCCGCCCTCTGAACCCCACATCCGCCCTCTGAACCCCACATCCGCCCTCTGAACCCCACATCCGCCCTCTGAACCCCACATCCGCCCTCTGAACCCCACATCCGCCCTCTGAACCCCACATCCGCCCTCTGAACCCCACATCCGCCCTCTGAACCCCACATCCGCCCTCTGAACCCCACATCCGCCCTCTGAACCCCACATCCGCCCTCTGAACCCCACATCCGCCCTCTGAACCCCACTATCACCCTCTGAACCAGCCCTCTGAACCCCACATCCACCCTCTGAACCCCACTACCACCCTCTGAACCCCACTACCACCCTCTGAACCCCACATCCACCCTCTGAACCCCACATCCACCCTCTCCCTCCATCTGCTCTTGTGAATGTAATAATTCAAGGCACAGCGTCTTGTTCTTCGGCCCAGTGTGTGACGTTTTTGAAAAAGACCTAAAGTAATGATCTTCTGATCGTCCTGCCCCGGTTTGCCATTACCCACCCCATTAGTCATTCTCCCATCCTCCCCATTCATCAGTTTGATACTGTCTCCTGGCCACTTTGGAGAGGGGGACGGAGCAGAGGGAGAGTGCTGGCTTTGTGACCAGGTCTTATATAGTCATCAGCAAGCTGTTTAATTCATCTGAGAGCCCCGGCCCTCTATTGATCTGTCATTCACATCACCCGCCTCATGGACCCAGTCCAGCTAACACTCTTCTGCCCTTGTTAAAGCTGAAAATGAGTCTCGCTCCACACACCACAGCCGAGGGAAGCCATACTCAAACACACTCTGATGCTTTTCTCCTCACACCTGCTTCCAAAGGCACATCTGAGCCGTCTTTGTTGCAGATGCATTTTAACAGTTGAATAAGATGAGAAAAAGAAGAAACCTGCACACGGCTCTCGAATTGGGTCGCGGCTCTCGCTGGGGTCGCGGCTCTCGCTGGGGTCGCGGCTCTCGCTGGGGTCGCGGCTCTCGCTGGGGTCGCGGCTCTCGCTGGGGTCACGGCTCTCGCTGGGGCCGCGGCTCTCGCTGGGGCCGCGGCTCTCGCTGGGGCCGCGGCTCTCGCTGGGGTCGCGGCTCTCGCTGGGGCCGCGGCTCTCGCTAGGGCCACGGCTCGCTCTCGCTAGGGCCACGGCTCTCTCTCGCTAGGGCCACGGCTCTCTCTCGCTAGGGCCACGGCTCTCTCTCGCTAGGGCCACGGCTCTCTCTCGCTAGGGTCACGGCTCTCTCTCGCTAGGGTCACGGCTCTCTCTCGCTAGGGCCACGGCTCTCGCTAGGGTCGCGGCTCTCTTAAGCTTTATGTATTGATCTCAAGGCCTTCGTCAGAGCTTTTGTGATGTTCACAACCAGCATCCCTATGGAGATACTGCTCCACCCACATCCGTTCAATTCATCCAATGGGGTTTGAGTCGCCACACCTGCTTTTAAATCAAATCACATTTTATTGGTCTCATACAATATTTCTCAGATGTTATTGCGGGTGTAGTGAAATGGCTGTGTTTCTAGCTCCAACAGTATAGCAATATTTAGCAATACATTTGTGTGTCTCACGATACCTGCTATTATCACGATAACTGTCTGAAGCCCAAATATTAACTGGCTCCCTCTCTGTCTCCAGAACAGGGACAACTACATCCGCTCCTGTAAGCTCCTCCCTGATGGCCGCACCCTGATTGTGGGCGGTGAGGCCAGCACACTGACCATCTGGGACCTGGCCTCTCCGACGCCACGTATCAAGGCGGAGCTCACCTCCTCGGCCCCCGCCTGCTATGCACTGGCCATCTCCCCCGACGCCAAAGTCTGCTTCTCCTGCTGCAGTGATGGGAACATCGCCGTCTGGGACCTGCACAACCAGACCCTGGTCAGGTGAGGGATCATCTGAAGAGAGTAGAGGACTGGTTGGGGCTGGGAGGGATTGTACTACCACCCATGTGATTTTAGCAGTAATGATTGGAGTGGGATTACATTGAAATGTCCACAGCGTGAGTGGAATCACTTGGCTAAGTTCCACTGTGTTTGTTGGGTGTTGTAGGCAGTTCCAGGGCCACACGGACGGCGCCAGCTGTATCGACATCTCCCACGATGGGACCAAGCTGTGGACCGGAGGTCTGGACAACACTGTCCGCTCATGGGACCTGAGGGAGGGTCGCCAGCTCCAGCAGCATGACTTCACCTCCCAGGTACGCTCGTATTTATGTTTATACGCACACACGCACGCACACAGGGGATGCAACGGTACAGTGGGCCCACGGTTCGGTACGGCTTCGGTATCTTTATATTTAGGGCAAAAAATAAACACATCACCCTTTTTAAACAATTAACTATTTTATTTTGCCTATAGACAAACGAAACGTTCCATTCAGAAAAATGTCAACATGACTGACTGCCTGGTTTCTGTCTCTACTGTATGACAGCAAGGGGAGAATACAATGAAAAGTGCTTCTTAGCTTTGACAAGCTGTAGATGCTTTGCCAATGTGGGGCCCAAACCCATCAGCTTCACGGATGGCGTTCACTATGTTTTGTGCGTTATCTGTAGTGGCTGGGATTGTGATATTTGGTCTCTCTAGCGTCCACTCAGTCACAGCATTCATTAATTCTAGGGCTAAGTGTGCGCTTGTATGACTCTCATACAGGGGCCGTGTTTGCAACACAGATCTCCCAGAACAGTACATAGTGAACCGTCAGTGAGGTAGCTTCCAGTACATAGTGAACCGTCAGTGAGGTAGCTTCCAGTACATAGTGAACCGTCAGTGAGGTAGCTTCCAGTACATAGTGAACCGTCAGTGAGGTAGCTTCCAGTACATAGTGAACCGTCAGTGAGGTAGCTTCCAGTACATAGTGAACCGTCAGTGAGGTAGCTTCCAGTACATAGTGAACCGTCAGCTTTGAGTTGCTCTGGAGGTCCAACTATCAGTGGAGAGAGCTAGATGAGAGCTAGGGTGTCTGTGTCAATTCCTTTTAAATGTCTCTCTGTGATGTTTCATAGAGTTTGGGAATTACTTGGCTGCTGAAATGTGTGCAGGAGGGGACATTGTAACGCGGTTCAGTTGTTTTATAATCAGGTGACGAAATCCCGAGTCAGTAACCACCGAAAAGGCCTGCAAATCTTTGGCTATGATGAATACTCCCACTGCTTTCGTTATTTCTTAGATTTTCTGAATTTGTCACAAATTGTTGTTGAAGGCAGCAATGAGAGATTGTGTTTTGGCTAACGACTCTCCTTGCTCCTGCTGCAAGGGACGCGGCTGAGTGATGGTCATGTAAATGACACATCGTGTTAGAAGTGTTTCAACTGGAGTAGCCGACAGGGGCAGAGCAATGCTTGCAGACTGTACTTTGTTTGTTTACGGTCTTCTTACCCTCGTCATCGTATTGAGCGCTGAATCCAGAATGTTCCCACATAGCGGATTTGAAAGACACCGGTGTCTCTTCAAATGTGCGTCTCACTGTCTCGCCATTGTCACGTTGGGAGCTGAGAGAGTATTTGTTTTTAGTTTCCTCTCTCTTCATGGGGCCCCTTTAGGGAGGTTTCCTACTGAGATGTCAGTGCAAATCGTCCATTGGTTGTTTAAGGGGGAGGGGGGTTGCTGTCACTGCGGTTGCCACATTTTGAGACATTGCTGTCGAGTGAAGTTTGTCGGCCGTCAGTAGCCCCTTAACGGCCACAAGCTGCGTGTCTGGTTCTGCGGATCTGAATGTATCACGTGCCTGTAGTCTGCAGCGCAATGAGCACGCGTTGGAAATGACCGGAAAATGACAGGCGTATCGTAATTCCGCCGTTCACGTGTGCATATTGAACCGTAGGGGGCGTACCGAACGGTTCGGCAACATACAGTGCACCGTTGCATCCCACACACACACACACACACACACACACACACTCTATTTTGCCCTGGTTCACCCCCACCTCCCATCTCCTCCCAGATCTTCTCTCTAGGCTACTGCCCCACAGGGGAGTGGCTGGCAGTGGGCATGGAGAGCAGCAACGTGGAGGTTCTCCATCACACCAAGCCGGACAAGTACCAGCTCCACCTGCATGAGAGCTGCGTCCTCTCGCTGAAGTTCGCCTATTGTGGTAAGAAACATGTCCAGGGTGCTAGAAGTCATTTATAACCTCTGTTTATGTAGTTCAAGTGTAGAAACCTTTTTTCTCAAGGAATTGAACCACATTGTTTAGTTGGTATTTCCACTGTACCAACAAGTAATACCAACTGCCCCACATCCGTTGTATTGGGTTAGCTACTAAATGTTAAACCATGTGGACTTGCATGTTGGTGCTTGGAGAGTCGTGTGCAGGCCTGTCCTGCTTGGTGAGGACAACCTGGACTCTGAGCTCATGTATTTATGTGTCCTCATGTCCTGTGTTTAAAGGTAAATGGTTTGTGAGCACGGGGAAGGACAACCTCTTGAATGCCTGGAGGACTCCTTACGGTGCCAGCATATTCCAGGTACTCCAATCAATAACACACACACTCTCAAACACGCATAGATGCTCACAGTCCTGGGACATGACCAGCAGCATGGAAACCCCAGCTACCACTGTCAGTTGTAATCTGGAAAGCCAACTAATCAAATGTAATTGTCACATACACATGGTTAGCAGATGTTATTGGTCACGTACACATGGTTAGCAGATGTTAATGGTCACATACACATGGTTAGCAGATGTTAATGCGAGTGTAGCGAAATGCTTGTGCTTCTAGTTCCGACAATGCAGTAATAACCAACGAGTAATCTAACCTAACAATTCCACAACTACCTTATTCACACAAGTGTAAGGGGATAAAGAATATGTACATAAGGATATATGAATGAGTGATGGTACAGAACGGCATAGGCAAGATGCAGTAGATGGTATCGAGTACAGTATATACATATGAGATGAGTAATGTAGGGTATGTAAACAAAGTGGCATAGTTTTAAAGTGGCTAGCAGTATTGTTCAGAGAATTGTCTTTCAGACCAACCAAGACAGATGGTCACTTTTGACACGGTTAGTTCAGGCAAACACATGACATGCTCTGAATAGGATCGCTAACGTGTTTTTTACCCTTTACATCAACAGTCAAAGGAGTCCTCTTCCGTCCTGAGCTGCGACATCTCTGCAGACGACAAGTACATTGTGACAGGCTCCGGAGACAAGAAGGCCACAGTGTACGAGGTGATCTACTAGGAACACCAGTTTGACCCCTCCTAGTGGCCTGACGAGGGGAGCTGCTAGCCCCTCCTCCTCCTCCTCTTACTTCACTCACCACACCCCCTAACCTCAAAGACCACCAGGGATTGGACTACAGACAATGTCGGCCGATACCGCTCCGGGATTGGTGCTCAGAAGGCACCATGATCTGCGCTTGGCAGTTGGCCTGGCTATGATTGGCTATCGGTGCAGACTGTAACCCAATGGGCACTGAAGATGTAAATTGTCTTGCTGTTTTTTGATCTGTTCCTGGGCCTGTTTTTGGAGGGTTTATTTTTGAAGGTGATGAATGTTTCTGTAATGTGACTGGATGAAGCAGTGCTTTGTCTTTACAACAGTTGCTCCCTGGACGTCTTGTGAAAATTGTACATAATGGAGTAATAAAGACATTTTATATATATATATATATATTATAAATATATATATCTATTTTCATGTCCTGGTGTACTTGTGATGTTTTTGCTTTCGGCCTCTCCCTTCTGCTTGATATCCAAGGGAGAACAGAAAGTAGAATAAGCATTTTGTTTTTAAGGATCTTTTTTTGGGGGGGGTGTTGAAGCACGTTCTCCAGGCTGACCTTTTTCCAAATCAAATGGAAATGTCTCTCCAAAAACTAAATGGTCAACCAGAACACGTTTGTGGAGATTCAAATGTGAGTTTTGGGATGGTGCCCTTTTTTTTGGGAGCTACGAAAATGTCTGGGAAGTGGAGCCTGCCGGCTCAGGCAGAGCCACGGAACTCCGTGGAATACCACAGGACCCCCGCTTGGACCGGCCTATCAGAGGAGACTGGGGGATCGGCGAGAGGAGGAGAACAATGTAAATTAAAACCATATTAAAGAAACTAACTGTACTACTTTCTCTGTGCCCTTTTATGACCCGTCTCTCTTACGTCTTGGATGGTGTTTTGGGTGGTCTGGTTGGTGTTGAACGATGGACTTCAATTCTACTGGATTATTACTAGTACGGGCTGACGGACTTGGCTTATCGGCCGCGTCCCCAGTTCATATGGCTGGACGGACACAATCTGAACTAGTACGGGCTGACGGACTGGGCTTATCGGCCGCGTCCCCAGTTCATATGGCTGGACGGACACAACCTGAACATTGAGTCTGGACCTAAATCTGATGTAGAACAACCCACAGGGTCATCTAGATGGGGGGTTAAGGAGAACATGCTTCTATGGAATCCATTGATTTGATCCTCTATCCTCATTTATCAGTACATCATCATAACCGGACTTGGATTCCAGTCGATATACAGTGCCTGTTAAGTGCTAGGGTTGGCTATTACGATCTTTCAAAATGTAAAGCAGAAGTTAGCATTGTGACCAGCATCTACATAATGTTCAGTACCGAGTAGGATGAAGGTGCCTCTAGACACGGATCTGTTTGGTACCCAAATGGTGCTGAGGGTAAGATGCTCTGTGTCTAAGGGGAATATCTTCCTCCACCGTTCAGCTGTTGGGGTGAACACTCAGATTGTTCACTGCGCCCCCAATACCCTCCTTTCCTTCAGTCATAACGAGGGGTGAAATGTGAGCGTCTCCAATTCACAACCAAAGTATGTAGCAAAACTGTGTCAGCACTGAACATAATGTACAGTTGATGATCATTCAATAAACAGTTTGTTTTTGTAGAAAGACTTCCCAGTTCATTTCAATGCAACATATTGTTGAGGAAGTGCGCAGTCGTTGTATCAAAGAGCGTTTTGAGTACTTCTACGAGAGCCGTGGGTGTCTGTGTCTGCCCTGACATTAACTTCCTCTTAATAGGTTTGAAAGTAGATACGTTTGAGTGTAGCGTCTAAACCACTGGAGTCTTCCACTTATACCCCACACTTGATGTGATACTTAAACACGTTTAACTGTTTCATAATGAATACCTAACCTCAAACATATGCCTGGTGATTCCTTCTAGTTAACTGGATGCTGTATATGAGGTGTGTGTGTGTGTGTGTGTGTGTGTGTGTGTGTGTGAGCCTGTTGAATAGCAGTGGAGTCAGTAGGCTGCTGTCCAGGCTTGTCGTTGTGGTCGCAGGCTGTTCAACAGACTAATGCTGGGAGAGGAGACGCATTGCTGAGGATCTGGGTGTGTTGCCAAACCACCCGTGTGACTTAAGAGTGTCACACACTGCTGCCTCAGCGCCTCGCTGAAACCACAGGCACGACACACACACACACACACACACCCAGTCACAGTAGCTGCAGACTTACTACTGGATTATGGGGTCTGTGCATAGGGCTGGACCTGATGAAACTAGTCTACTCAAGATGGCAGTGTGTCAAGCCAATGTTTTCAGTTGTCTGTTAGTTGAGACCCTCCAGTTGTTAATGGTTTCCTCCGAATATCATGGAAGAGAGCGAAGACGAGACTACAGGACTATCCACACCTGATCAGCTGCAGTGGAGTATGGATACGTTATGTTCTTAATTCATGTAGTTATTGGGTCCTAAATCCTCCCTCTCTCTCTCCTGGATAGGAAACAACATGTAGTTATCCTAAATACTCTCTCCTGTCCTGGATAGGAAACAACATGTAGTTATTGGGTCCTAAAGCCCTCCCTCTCTCTCCTGGATAGGAAACAACATGTAGTTATTGGGTCCTAAAGCCCCTCCCTCTCTCTCTCCTGGATAGGAAACAACATGTAGTTATTGGGTCCTAAAGCCCTCCCTCTCTCTCCTGGATAGGAAACAACATGTAGTTATTGGGTCCTAAAGCCCCTCCCTCTCTCTCCTGGATAGGAAACAACATGTAGTTATTGGGTCCTAAAGCCCTCCCTCTCTCTCTCCTGGATAGGAAACAACATGTAGTTATTGGGTCCTAAAGCCCCTCCCTCTCTCTCCTGGATAGGAAACAACATGTAGTTATTGGGTCCTAAAGCCCTCCCTCTCTCTCTCCTGGATAGGAAACAACATGTAGTTATTGGATCCTAAAGCCCTCCCTCTCTCTCTCCTGGATAGGAAACAACATGTAGTTATTGGATCCTAAAGCCCTCCCTCTCTCTGTCCTGGATAGGAAACAACATGTAGTTATTGGGTCCTAAAGCCCCTCCCTCTCTCCTGTCCTGGATAGGAAACAACATGTAGTTATTGGGTCCTAAAGCCCTCCCTCTCTCTCCTGGATAGGAAACAACATGTAGTTATTGGGTCCTAAAGACCCTCCCTCTCTCCTGTCCTGGATAGGAAACAACATGTAGTTATTGGGTCCTAAAGCCCTCCCTCTCTCTCCTGGATAGGAAACAACATGTAGTTATTGGGTCCTAAAGCCCCTCCCTCTCTCTCCTGGATAGGAAACAACATGTAGTTATTGGGTCCTAAAGCCCTCCCTCCCTCTCTCCTGGATAGGAAACAACATGTAGTTATTGGGTCCTAAAGCCCCTCCCTCTCTCCTGTCCTGGATAGGAAACAACATGTAGTTATTGGGTCCTAAAGCCCTCCCTCTCTCTCCTGGATAGGAAACAACATGTAGTTATTGGGTCCTAAAGCCCTCCCTCTCTCTCTCCTGGATAGGAAACATCATGTAGTTATTGGGTCCTAAAGCCCTCCCTCTCTCCTGTCCTGGATAGGAAACAACATGTAGTTATTGGGTCCTAAAGCCCTCCCTCTCTCTCCTGGATAGGAAACAACATGTAGTTATTGGGTCCTAAAGCCCTCCCTCTCTCTCCTGGATAGGAAACAACATGTAGTTATTGGGTCCTAAAGCCCTCCCTCTCTCTCCTGGATAGGAAACAACATGTAGTTATTGGGTCCTAAAGCCCGCCCTCTCTCTCTCCTGGATAGGAAGAAACATGTAGTTATTGGGTCCTAAAGCCCGCCCTCTCTCTCTCCTGGATAGGAAACAACATGTAGTTATTGGGTCCTAAAGCCCTCCCTCTCTCTCCTGGATAGTAAACAACATGTAGTTATTGGATCCTAAAGCCTCTCTCTTGCTCTAGTGTCAATGGTTCCCCCTCTTTCCCTGCTTCCACCACAAGTGGCCACAGTACTAATTTGCACTTGAGCGGGGGTTCTGGCTGTCAGGTCGTGATACTGGTGTGTGTGATGGTGACTATAGCGGAACAAAGAGTGATTCTATTCCAAGCAACTGTGTGTGTGTAAATATGGCCCCGTGCGTTAACGGTATACAGTGTGTGTAAATATGGGCCTATGCGTTAACGGTATACGGTGTGTGTACTGTGTACGTACATGTCCTCCTCCATCATAGGAGGGACAGTGACCAGGTCAGAGGAGGGACAGTGACCAGGTCAGAGGAGGGACAGTGACCAGGTCAGAGGAGGGACAGTGACCAGGTCAGAGGAGGGACAGTGACCAGGTCAGAGGAGGGACAACAGGACCTTTTACTTTGCGTCATTGGTGACATGTTAAACTAGTGCTGCTTCTCTTTGTCTCCATTGAATGCAGCATTAAGTGAGCAGTATGTGTGGAGAGAAGAGTTCCAGGCTGCATTGAGCTCTGATGACTCACTTGGGAGCCGTAGAAGGAAACTGAAGCAAATGAGCCAGTCTCACCTCTTTAGGAATGATTGGGCTTTTCCCATTGCTTCATGTGTTGCTGCTACACCTCTGTCTGAGCTGCAGTTGGAACGTGTTCGCATGGTCCTAGAAAATCCCATTGTTCTGCACTTAATGCTAATGCTTAACTTGGGGTTAGTACTGGAACTGGTCCTAGAAAATCCCATTGTTCTGCACTTAATGCTAATGGATAACTTGGGGTTAGTACTGGAACTGGTCCTAGAAAATCCCATTGTTCTGCACTTAATGCTAATGGCTAACTTGGGGTTAGTACTGGAACTGGCAGTTACTTCAAATCCTTGATATCCAGAAAATGTGAGGAATTTGTCATTTTGGGAGTAAAGTGACACTTGTCTAAAGCAACTGATTCCCATTATAAGAATATCCTGGGGAGATCTGCAAACTCACTGCAGGGCATCTGGTTCTCATTGTTATATCCTGGGGAGAGCTGCAAACTCACTGCAGGGCATCTGGTTCTCATTGTTATATCCTGGGGAGAGCTGCAAACTCACTGCAGGGCGTCTGGTTCTCATTGTTATGTCCTGGGGAGAGCTGCAAACTCACTGCAGGGCGTCTGGTTCTCATTGTTATATCCTGGGGAGAGCTGCAAACTCACTGCAGGGCGTCTGGTTCCCATTGTTATGTCCTGGGGAGAGCTGCAAACTCACTGCAGGGCATCTGGTTCTCATTGTTATATCCTGGGGAGAGCTGCAAACTCACTGCAGGGCGTCTGGTTCCCATTGTTATGTCCTGGGGAGAGACTCACTGCAGGGCATCTGGTTCCCATTGTTATATCCTGGGGAGAGCTGCAAACTCACTGCAGGGCATCTGGTTCTCATTGTTATATCCTGGGGAGAGCTGCAAACTCACTGCAGGGCATCTGGTTCTCATTGTTATGTCCTGGGGAGAGCTGCAAACTCACTGCAGGGCGTCTGGTTCTCATTGTTAGAATATCCTGGGGAGAGCTGCAAACTCACTGCAGGTCGTCTGGTTCCCATTGTTATGTCCTGGGGAGAGCTGCAAACTCACTGCAGGGCATCTGGTTCTCATTGTTATATCCTGGGGAGAGCTGCAAACTCACTGCAGGGCATCTGGTTCTCATTGTTATATCCTGGGGAGAGCTGCAAACTCACTGCAGGGCGTCTGGTTCTCATTGTTAGAATATCCTGGGGAGAGCTGCAAACTCACTGCAGGGCATCTGGTTCTCATTGTTAGAATATCCTGGGGAGAGACTCACTGCAGGGCATCTGGTTCTCATTGTTAGAATATCCTGGGGAGAGACTCACTGCAGGGCATCTGGTTCCCATTGTTATGTCCTGGGGAGAGCTGCAAACTCACTGCAGGGCATCTGGTTCTCATTGTTATATCCTGGGGAGAGCTGCAAACTCACTGCAGGGCGTCTGGTTCCCATTGTTATGTCCTGGGGAGAGACTCACTGCAGGGCATCTGGTTCTCATTGTTATATCCTGGGGAGAGACTCACTGCAGGGCATCTGGTTCTCATTGTTATGTCCTGGGGAGAGCTGCAAACTCACTGCAGGGCATCTGGTTCCCATTGTTAGAATATCCTGAGGAGAGCTGCAAACTCACTGCAGGGCGTCTGGTTCTCATTGTTATGTCCTGGGGAGAGACTCACTGCAGGGCATCTGGTTCCCATTGTTAGAATATCCTGAGGAGAGCTGCAAACTCACTGCAGGGCGTCTGGTTCCCATTGTTATGTCCTGGGGAGAGCTGCAAACTCACTGCAGGGCATCTGGTTCTCATTGTTATATCCTGGGGAGAGCTGCAAACTCACTGCAGGGCGTCTGGTTCCCATTGTTATGTCCTGGGGAGAGCTGCAAACTCACTGCAGGGCATCTGGTTCTCATTGTTATATCCTGGGGAGAGCTGCAAACTCACTGCAGGGCGTCTGGTTCACATTGTTATGTCCTGGGGAGAGCTGCAAACTCACTGCAGGGCATCTGGTTCTCATTGTTATATCCTGGGGAGAGCTGCAAACTCACTGCAGGGCATCTGGTTCTCATTGTTATATCCTGGGGAGAGCTGCAAACTCACTGCAGGGCATCTGGTTCTCATTGTTATATCCTGGGGAGAGCTGCAAACTCACTGCAGGGCATCTGGTTCTCATTGTTATATCCTGGGGAGAGCTGCAAACTCACTGCAGGGCGTCTGGTTCTCATTGTTATATCCTGGGGAGAGCTAATAACTCACTGCAGGTCGTCTGGTTCCCATTGTTATGTCCTGGGGAGAGCTGCAAACTCACTGCAGGGCATCTGGTTCTCATTGTTATATCCTGGGGAGAGCTGCAAACTCACTGCAGGGCGTCTGGTTCCCATTGTTATGTCCTGGGGAGAGCTGCAAACTCACTGCAGGGCATCTGGTTCTCATTGTTATATCCTGGGGAGAGCTGCAAACTCACTGCAGGGCATCTGGTTCTCATTGTTATATCCTGGGGAGAGCTGCAAACTCACTGCAGGGCATCTGGTTCTCATTGTTATATCCTGGGGAGAGCTGCAAACTCACTGCAGGGCATCTGGTTCTCATTGTTATATCCTGGGGAGAGCTGCAAACTCACTGCAGGGCATCTGGTTCTCATTGTTATATCCTGGGGAGAGCTGCAAACTCACTGCAGGTCGTCTGGTTCCCATTGTTATGTCCTGGGGAGAGCTGCAAACTCACTGCAGGGCATCTGGTTCTCATTGTTAGAATATCCTGGGGAGAGCTGCAAACTCACTGCAGGTCGTCTGGTTCCCATTGTTATGTCCTGGGGAGAGCTGCAAACTCACTGCAGGGCATCTGGTTCTCATTGTTATATCCTGGGGAGAGCTGCAAACTCACTGCAGGGCATCTGGTTCTCATTGTTATATCCTGGGGAGAGCTGCAAACTCACTGCAGGGCATCTGGTTCTCATTGTTATATCCTGGGGAGAGCTGCAAACTCACTGCAGGGCGTCTGGTTCCCATTTCACCTTCAAACAGGAAATGATACAAGCCCTTTTCTGAGGCGACCATTAACATTGGGTTGGTTTTTCTTCGTACTGTCTGATCACAGGTGAATAGACAGACCTTTCAACTGAAACTAAATAAAATAAAGGAAACACTTAAACAACACAATGTAACTCCAAGTCAATCACACTTCTGTGAAATCAAACTGTCCACTTAGGAAGCAACACTGATTGACAATACATTTCACATGCTGTTGTGCAAATGGAATACACAACAGGTAGAAATTATAGGCAATTAGCAAGACACCCCCAATAAAGGAGTGGTTCTGCAGGTGGTGACCACAGACCACTACTCAGTTCCTATGCTTCCTGGCTGATGTTTTGGTCACTTTTGAATGCTGGCGGTGCTTTCACTCTAGTGGTAGCATGAGACGGAGTCTACAACCCACACAAGTGGCTCAGGTAGTGCAGCTCATCCAGGATGGCACATCAATGCAAGCTGTGGCAAGAAGGTTTGCTGTGTCTGTCAGCGTAGTGTCCAGAGCATGGAGGCGCTACCAGGAGACAGGCCAGTACATCAGGAGACGTGGAGGAGGCCGTAGGAGGGCAACAACCCAGCAGCAGGACCGCTACCTCCACCTTTGTGCAAGGAGGAGCAGGAGGACCACTGCCAGAGCCTTGCAAACTGACCTCCAGCAGGCCACAAATGTGCATGTGTCTGCTCAAACGGTCAGAAACAGACTCCATGAGGGTGGTATGAGGGCCCGACGTCCACAGGTGGGGGTTGAGCTTACAGCCCAACACCGTGCAGGATGTTTGGCATTTGCCAGAAAACACCAAGATTGGCAAATTCGCCACTGGCGCCCTGTGCTCTTCACAGATGAAAGCAGGTTCACACTGAGCACATGTGACAGACGTGACAGTCTGGAGATGCCGTGGAGAACGTTCTGCTGCCTGCAACATCCTCCAGCATGACCGGTTTGGCGGTGGGTCAGTCATGGTGTGGGGTGGCATTTCTTTGGGGGGCCGCACAGCCCTCCATGTGCTCGCCAGAGGTAGCCTGACTGCCATTAGGTACCGAGATGAGATCCTCAGACCCCTTGTGAGACCATATGCTGGTGCGGTTGGCCCTGGGTTCCTCCTAATGCAAGACAATGCTAGACCTCATGTGGCTGGAGTGTGTCAGCAGTTCCTGCAAGAGGAAGGCATTGATGCTATGGACGGGCCCGCCCGTTCCCCAGACCTGAATCCAATTGAGCACATCTGGGACATCATGTCTCGCTCCATCCACCAACACCCCGTTGCACCACAGACTGTCCAGGAGTTGGCGGATGCTTTAGTCCAGGTCTGGGAGGAGATCCCTCAGGAGACCATCCGCCACCTCATCAGGAGCATGCCCAGGCGTTGTAGGGAGGTCATACAGGCACGTGGAGGCCACACACACTACTGAGCCTCATTTTGACTTGTTTTAAGGACATTACATCAAAGTTGGATCAGCCTGTAGTGTGGTTTTCCACTTTAATTTTGAGTGTGACTCCAAATCCAGACCTCCATGGGTTGATAAATATGTCAATTGATAATTTTTGTGTGATTTTGTTGTCAGCACATTCAAATATGTAAAGAAAAAAGTATTTAATAAGAATATTTCATTCATTCAGATCTAGGATGTGTTATTTTAGTGTTCCCTTAATGTTTTAGATATCTACCTCCATCTCTTTTTAAATCTTTCCTGTAAACAGTATTCTTACTTAATTGTATATTTCTTATTCTTCTTATTCATTTTTTTTTTTTTTATCATTTATTGGTTGCTGGGATTTGAATTTGCAAGAAAGGCATTTCACTGTAACACACACCCACTCCCACTCTCCTCAGCAGTACTATCCCTCTCAAACTCTCTCTTCCCCTTTGTACCGCTGAAGTAGGCAGCTCTTGAGTACCCAGGCTGAGTTCAGTGTGTGTATGCCTGTGTACGTTTGTTTCTTTTTGGGTGTGTGTGTGGGGGTGTGTGTGTGGGTGGGTGTGTGTGTGTCTGAGAGAAAGACTCTGTATTCCTCACTTTATTAATATAGTAGTCTGGGAGAATAGCTGCAGATTAAAGGAAGACAGTGGAGGGCTGTTCTCCTTCAGCACGGCCAGGGTGGGTTCTAGGAGGTCATCTGTTCTCCTTCAGCACGGCCAGGGTGGGTTCTGGGAGGTCATCTGTTCTCCTTCAGCACGGCCAGGGTGGGTTCTGGGAGGTCATCTGTTCTCCTTCAGCACGGCCAGGGTGGGTTCTGGGAGGTCATCTGTTCTCCTTCAGCACGGCCACGGTGGGTTCTGGGAGGTCATCTGTTCTCCTTCAGCACGGCCACGGTGGGTTCTGGGAGGTCATCTGTTCTCCTTCAGCACGGCCACGGTGGGTTCTGGGAGGTCATCTGTTCTCCTTCAGCACGGACACGGTGGGTTCTGGGAGGTCATCTGTTCTCCTTCAGCACGGCCACGGTGGGTTCTGAGAGGTCATCTGTTCTCCTTCAGCACGGCCACGGTGGGTTCTGAGAGGTCATCTGTTCTCCTTCAGCACGGCCACGGTGGGTTCTGAGAGGTCATCTTTGTGAGAGTGAGTTTCTGATAGCTTCCTCTAACTCTGACCCTTGACTAGAGTGCTTTCATCACAGGGCCATCGGACACACGGACACAAGTGGCCACTTCAGAGCCGGGTCCCAAATTAGAGAGGGGGACTGGGAGAGAAGAGTGGAGAGGAAGGGTGATGAAATGGTGAGTCAGTCTCTTGTTCCCTTGCCATCTTTTCTCTCTCATGCTCTCACATTCCCTCTCTCACCGCTCTCTCTCTGATGACCAATGAGCTCACTCACGCACACACACACACACAGACAGAAAGAGGGAGAGGGGCAGTGAAAATAGAGAAAGAGAGAGAACATAGTGTGTCCTGGGTGGTCCTTGTGTAAGGCGATTGGGGAAGTAGGAATGCAGTGTTATGGATTAGAGTTTCTCTGCCTGCTTCTATGCCCAGCCGGTCCAGACCCGTCTCTCTCTCCTCCACAGTGGAGACATTATTACCCTGATCAAACACTGTCATCACAAAGCATGGAGAAGGAGTTGAGGAGGGGGGGGGTCACAGCATAGCCTGCCAGCTAACACTAATACCACCTGACTGCCAATGCAACCCTGCTTAACATATTTGGAGTGGGGGAATACAGGGTGCTGTGGGGAGTTGAGTGTTGGTGGGAGTGGGCATTGAAGAGAGAGGGAGGTAGGAGGGATAGAAGGTTCTTTGAGAGTCTGGACTTTTTCTGTGGTGAGCTTCACCCAATAGTGAGGCACCCTTACTTCTTATCCATGGAATGCTGAGGATGGTGTGTGTGTGTTGGGGGGGACGATGTTAGTCATTTCCCAATATAGGACTGGTTCTGTGTTGGGATTCCACTAAGTGATTCAACTGCATAGTCATCCCACACTGGTGTCATAGAAGTTCACAGGAATGCAAACACTGCTTTCCTCAGTCAGAGCAGAGGTGTGTGTGTATGTTTGTGTGTTCGTGCGTGTGTGTGTGTATCTGAGTGATTTTTTTTTAATGGGAGGAGAACTGATATGGGTTGGTTTATCTGATCTGAGATATCATCACCAGTGTATCAGGATCACTGAGGCCGTCTTATTGTCCACATCCATTAACCTGATCCAACCAAGGCTTATCATCCATTAACCTGATCCAACCAAGGCTTATCATCCATTAACCTGATCCAACCAGGTCTTATTGTCCACATCCATTAACCTGATCCAACCAAGGCTTATCATCCATTAACCTGATCCAACCAAGTCTTATCATCCATTAACCTGATCCAACCAAGGCTTATCATCCATTAACCTGATCCAACCAAGGCTTATCATCCATTAACCTGATCCAACCAAGGCTTATCATCCATTAACCTGATCCAACCAAGGCTTATCATCCATTAACCTGATCCAACCAAGGCTTATCATCCATTAACCTGATCCAACCAAGGCTTATCATCCATTAACCTGATCCAACCGAGGCTTATCATCCATTAACCTGATCCAACCAAGGCTTATCATCCATTAACCTGATCCAACCGAGGCTTATTATCCATTAACCTGATCCAACCAGGTCTTATTGTCCACATCATTAACCTGATCCAACCAAGGCTTATCATCCATTAACCTGATCCAACCGAGTCTTATCATCCATTAACCTGATCCAACCGAGGCTTATCATCCATTAACCTGATCCAACCAAGGCTTATCATCCATTAACCTGATCCAACCAAGTCTTATTGTCCACATCCATTAACCTGATCCAACCAAGGCTCATCATCCATTAACCTGATCCAACCAAGTCTTATCATCCATTAACCTGATCCAACCAAGGCTTATCATCCATTAACCTGACCCAACCAAGGCTTATCATCCATTAACCTGATCCAACCAAGGCTTATCATCCATTAACCTGATCCAACCAAGTCTTATTGTCCACATCCATTAACCTGATCCAACCAAGGCTTATCATCCATTAACCTGATCCAACCAAGTCTTATTGTCCACATCTATTAACCTGATCCAACCAAGGCTTGATTAGATTTAGAACAGTTTTTTTAAGACCCAACATTTGTCAACTGATCTGTGACACTTCATTTGAACTGTACATCACAACAGTGTCACAAATCATTTACGGTAAGTAGCTAGATTTACAAAAGGGGATGTTGAAGTCACCAGAGGTTTAGTGGTTACAGTGCCTGTGAGAAGGCTTTCATTGCAGAAGCAGTGTGTGTTGTGAAATTAGCTATGCATCGGTGCACCAAGACAAGTAATGACACATAGAGGAACAGCTAGATGATGACTCACTTCCTGGGACAGTCAGTGTGGAGACAGCCTGTGGCAGAGATCACCGTCTCTTTCCAACAGAGCGAGAGAGAGAGAGTGTGTGTGTGTGTCACTGTCTGTCTGTGGGCACAGCTTGTTAGCAGCCACAAATGGAAGAAGAACGCTCATACAGACAGACGCATCCAGACACACACAGACACACGCACACACACACATGCATCGACACACACAGACATACACACGCGTCCAGACACACACGCACACTCACACACAACCTGCAACAGCCCTCTCAATGACCTCGGTGTGTCCGTGTGTGTCTAGATGCGTGTGTGTGGTCTGTCTGTGTGTGTGTGTGCTTATATGTAGGACTGTTCTGCCACTCATAGAAACCAGGCAATTAGCCAAGTAAGCATTGAGCACAGCAAGCTAATGGTGGACAGCTGCAGTGTCAACAACAAGTAAATAATGATGTCCTTCAGGAAGAAACAAATGAATCAGGATTTGAATTGGATTTAATTAGCCTCATTGCCAAAACCTAATTAAGCATATTATATAGCATTCATCTAATATTATTGCTAAATGTTTTCTTCATGAAGTTTTAAAATGCTGGACTACCAGCATTCAACCCATTTTATTCATCAAAATGATTATCAGATAATTGTAAACAGTCAGTGACTAAGGAGCTTTATCTGTCCGATGCTGACTGCTTATAAAGATCTGACGTTCATTTACTCTCTGACCGAGAGAGACGGCGTCTGACTGCCTACATCCAGAAGAATTGTTAATAACAAACAGGATTGTTGACGTTACCGTTTTCTTACCATAAACATCTCACATCTCCACAAGTCTCTCATCCTTCCATTTAAGAAAACAAAAAAACTATCCTCTCGCTCCGAGGTTGGCGTAACTGTACGTTCTCGCCGCAGCCGGATCGGAGGAGGTACTCGCCGCAGCCGGATCGGAGGAGGTACTCGATGCAGGCCTACTTGTCGAAGCAATCAGTTAACTCAGGAGGTGAATAGGGGTTTAATGAGTTCAGCAAAGCGAATAATTGGTACAAATAAGTCATTAAGGACGTTAGAAGGGCTGAGATTGAATGTGAAGGAGCGCTAATTTAACATGATTATGAACTTTTCTCTTTCCTACTCCATCAAATTGAGCTGCAATGAGGAAGCCCTTATTGGTAATTAGGACCAGCGGGTAATGGTAGCGTGTTTGGCAAGGTTCTGAGTGTCGCAGGGTTTCACTGTAGATTGGATAATGATTCAACGAATAGATTGTCAGATGTGTGTGTGTATATGCTTACAAACATATGTACAGTGGCTTGTGAAAGTATTCACCCCCCTTGGTATTTTTCCTACTTTGTTGCCTTACAACCTGGAATTACAATGGATTTTTTGGGGGGGTTGTATCATTTGATTTACACAACATGCCCACCGTGGGCATGCAAAATATTGTTTATTGTGAATCAAACAAGAATTAAGACAAAAAAACAGAAAACTTTGTTTTTACTATTCCAATTATGTTGGTAACCAGTTCATAATAGCAATAAGGCACCTCGGGAGTTTGTGGTAAATGGGAAGTATACCACGGCTAAGGGCAGTATACCACGGCTAAGGGCAGTATACCACGGCTAAGGGCAGTATACCACGGCTAAGGGCTGTATACCACGGCTAAGGGCTGTATACCACGGCTAAGGGCTGTATACCACGGCTAAGGGCTGTATACCACGGCTAAGGGCTGTATACCACGGCTAAGGGCTGTATACCACGGCTAAGGGCAGTATACCACGGCTAAGGGCAGTATACCACGGCTAAGGGCAGTATACCACGGCTAAGGGCTGTATACCACGGCTAAGGGCTGTATACCACGGCTAAGGGCAGTATACCACGGCTAAGGGCAGTATACCACGGCTAAGGGCAGTATACCACGGCTAAGGGCTGTATACCACGGCTAAGGGCTGTATACCACGGCTAAGGGCTGTATACCACGGCTAAGGGCAGTAGGGGCTAAGGGCTGTATACCACGGCTAAGGGCAGTATACCACGGCTAAGGGCAGTATACCACGGCTAAGGGCAGGCTAAGGGCTGTACCACGGCTAAGGGCGTATACCACGGCTAAGGGCAGTATACCACGGCTAAGGGCAGTATACGGCTAAGGGCGGGCTAAGGGCTGTATACCACGGCTAAGGGCTATGCCACGGCTAAGGGCAGTATACCACGGCTAAGGGCTATACCACGGCTAAGGGCAGTATACCACGGCTAAGGGCTGTATACCACGGCTAAGGGCAGTATACCACGGCTAAGGGCTGTATACCACGGCTAAGGGCTGTATACCACGGCTAAGGGCTGTATACCACGGCTAAGGGCAGTATACCACGGCTAAGGGCTGTATACCACGGCTAAGGGCAGTATACCACGGCTAAGGGCTGTATACCACGGCTAAGGGCTGTATACCACGGCTAAGGGCAGTATACCACGGCTAAGGGCAGTATACCACGGCTAAGGGCAGTATACCACGGCTAAGGGCTGTATACCACGGCTAAGGGCAGTATACCACGGCTAAGGGCAGTATACCACGGCTAAGGGCTGTATACCACGGCTAAGGGCAATATACCACGGCTAAGGGCAGTATACCACGGCTAAGGGCTGTATACCACGGCTAAGGGCAATATACCACGGCTAAGGGCTGTATACCACGGCTAAGGGCTTTATACCACGGCTAAGGGCAATATACCACGGCTAAGGGCTTTATACCACGGCTAAGGGCAGTATACCACGGCTAAGGGCAGTATACCACGGCTAAGGGCTGTATACCACGGCTAAGGGCAGTATACCGCGGCTAAGGGCAGTATACCACGGCTAAGGGCAGTATACCACGGCTAAGGGCAGTATACCACGGCTAAGGGCAGTATACCACGGCTAAGGGCTGTATACCACGGCTAAGGGCAGTATACCACGGCTAAGGGCAGTATACCACGGCTAAGGGCTGTATACCACGGCTAAGGGCAGTATACCACGGCTAAGGGCAGTATACCACGGCTAAGGGCAGTATACCACGGCTAAGGGCTGTATACCACGGCTAAGGGCTGTATACCACGGCTAAGGGCAGTATCCAGGCACTCCGCGTTGCGTTGTGCGTAAGAGCAGCCTTTAGCCGTGGTATATTGGCCGTGTACCACACTCCCTCACGTCTGATTGGTTAATAAAGCCTCTCTTACTCTATGCTATATATACATGTCATACAGTACATAAACTGTCACATTTCTATATGAAGGTTTTTTTTAAACAGCCGCCAGTATAATTGTGTGTGTGAGTGAGTGAGAGAGGAGGGGGAAGGGAACAGATGGGGCACACTGCTGTTTTGAAGCTCCTCTTGATGACATCACATCAAGCCTCTGTGGCTTGATAGGAAGCGCACTGGTCTCCTCCTGTCCCCTCCCTCCCTCCCCCTTGTCTCTTTCTCTGATAATATCTCGAAGGAATCAGAACAGCAGCGAGGGTGTGTGTGTGTGTGTGTGTGTGTGTGTGTGTGTTGACAGGGGAGCTGGGCTCTTTAGTGTGTTTGCTTGCCCTTTGTTTGTGATCGTTGATATGTCACCGCTGGAACCCCCCCCCCTCTTAAAACACACACTCATCATCACAGTAAACAGAACACTCCCCCTGTGAGCTCAACTTGCCCCCGCGATGGGTGCTCTTTGCTCAGGAGCAGATGGCGTTGTGTGTGTGTGTGTGTGTGTGTCTTGGAGTGGAAAGCCAATTCCCAACGTCTCTCCTTCCACCCCCAGCTCTTGTGTTTGCTACCTCCCACGTCTTACACAGCCACTGATTACTAAGAGTAAACAGACGAGACATCAACCTAGAAGCCCCATCCTACCACCCAGTCTTCAGACTGAATACTAACAAGTACCTCTCACATCTCAGATAACTGTGTTGTTCTTTTTTTTTTTCTGGTCTTACGGTGCTGCATGGATGCTAATGATTCCCGTGTTCAAGTACAGAGACACGTTGTTGATTGAGTTGTCATACTCCGCATGCTAACAAAACACTGACTAAGACTAGAGTAGAGAAGTGCATGTAGCTGTGGAACTGTAGGTTGTGGTGTTTTGGCAGTGCTCATTTTCTGAAGACTAACTAGCTGTTTGTCTGTATGTTTCGTATCGCGGTGATATTGATATAGATTATACTATAGATTATTTACACAAAGATGATAACCCCTGATGCTTTGTTGACTCCATGTCACATTAAAGGAACTGATCGTAAATAACTGATATTTATGTCACATCATTCAAATCTTGAGAGGTTGAATAACATTTACCCTGGGGAGAGAGAGACAAAGAGGGAGGGATGGAGGGAGAGGGGAGGAGAGGAGAAAAGGAGGCTGGTGGAGCGAAGAGGAAGGATCTCTTTGTGTATAAACAGCTCATTTGTTTCTAGGGTCGTGGTGGTAAAAGCGAGGTGCCACTGTTAATGTGACAGGCAAATCGGCGTGACTACATTTTGGACACCTCAATAGCGTATGCAAAGAGGCAACCAGGAAACGGTAGAAAAAAACTAGAATTTAGAAGCCTTGACGCCACTGGCTGACAAGTAACTTCAGAGTTAGTATACTCTGGTGTTCTGATGTAGGAGTGTTTTGGACTGGTACATTCTAGATAATGAAATGGACAACAAGTAATGTCATCTCTCTCGTGAACAATGTCATCTTAGATATATTTTAGCAGATGCTGTTGCATCAAGGTACATGGGGTTACATATCATTGTGTTTACTTGATAGCTACCTACACAAATAGCTAGCTAGAACACAGTGTTAATAAGATAAATTCATTAAAAAGATTAAAAACAATAGAAATAAGTTATCCAGTAGGCATCTACTGAGGGAGCTAAGAGTTGTGTTGTCCAGTAGGCATCTACTGAGGGAGCTAAGAGCTGTGTTGTCCAGTAGACATCTACTGAGGGAGCTAAGAGCTGTGTTGTCCAGTAGGCATCTACTGAGGGAGCTAAGAGCTGTGTTGTCCAGTAGACATCTACTGAGGGAGCTAAGAGCTGTGTTGTCCAGTAAACATCTACTGAGGGAGCTAAGAGCTGTGTTGTCCAGTAGACATCTACTGAGGGAGCTAAGAGCTGTGTTGTCCAGTAGACATCTACTGAGGGAGCTAAGAGCTGTGTTGTCCAGTAGACATCTACTGAGGGAGCTAAGAGCTGTGTTGTCCAGTAGACATCTACTGAGGGAGCTAAGAGCTGTGTTGTCCAGTAGACATCTACTGAGGGAGCTAAGAGCTGTGTTGTCCAGTAGACATCTACTGAGGGAGCTAAGAGCTGTGTTGTCCAGTAGACATCTACTGAGGGAGCTAAGAGCTGTGTTGTCCAGTAGACATCTACTGAGGGAGCTAAGAGCTGTGTTGTCCAGTAGACATCTACTGAGGGAGCTAAGAGCTGTGTTGTCCAGTAGACATCTACTGAGGGAGCTAAGAGCTGTGTTGTCCAGTAGACATCTACTGAGGGAGCTAAGAGCTGTGTTGTCCAGTAGACATCTACTGAGGGAGCTAAGAGCTGTGTTGTCCAGTAGACATCTACTGAGGGAGCTAAGAGCTGTGTTGTCCAGTAGACATCTACTGAGGGAGCTAAGAGCTGTGTTGTCCAGTAGGCATCTACTGAGGGAGCTAAGAGCTGTGTTCTCCAGTAGACATCTACTGAGGGAGCTAAGAGCTGTGTTGTCCAGTAGGCATCTACTGAGGGAGCTAAGAGCTGTGTTGTCCAGTAGACATCTACTGAGGGAGCTAAGAGCTGTGTTGTCCAGTAGACATCTACTGAGGGAGCTAAGAGCTGTGTTGTCCAGTAGACATCTACTGAGGGAGCTAAGAGCTGTGTTGTCCAGTAGACATCTACTGAGGGAGCTAAGAGCTGTGTTGTCCAGTAGGCATCTACTGAGGGAGCTAAGAGCTGTGTTCTCCAGTAGACATCTACTGAGGGAGCTAAGAGCTGTGTTGTCCAGTAGGCATCTACTGAGGGAGCTAAGAGCTGTGTTCTCCAGTAGACATCTACTGAGGGAGCTAAGAGCTGTGTTGTCCAGTAGGCATCTACTGAGGGAGCTAAGAGCTGTGTTGTCCAGTAGACATCTACTGAGGGAGCTAAGAGCTGTGTTGTCCAGTAGACATCTACTGAGGGAGCTAAGAGCTGTGTTGTCCAGTAGACATCTACTGAGGGAGCTAAACGCTGTGTTGTCCAGTAGGCATCTACTGAGGGAGCTAAGAGCTGTGTTCTCCAGTAGACATCTACTGAGGGAGCTAAGAGCTGTGTTGTCCAGTAGGCATCTACTGAGGGAGCTAAGAGCTGTGTTGTCCAGTAGACATCTACTGAGGGAGCTAAGAGCTGTGTTGTCCAGTAGACATCTACTGAGGGAGCTAAGAGCTGTGTTGTCCAGTAGACATCTACTGAGGGAGCTAAGAGCTGTGTTGTCCAGTAGGCATCTACTGAGGGAGCTAAGAGCTGTGTTGTCCAGTAGACATCTACTGAGGGAGCTAAGAGATGTGTTGTCCAGTAGACATCTTCTGAGGGAGCTAAGAGCTGTGTTGTCCAGTAGACATCTACTGAGGGAGCTAAGAGCTGTGTTGTCCAGTAGACATCTACTGAGGGAGCTAAGAGCTGTGTTGTCCAGTAGGCATCTACTGAGGGAGCTAAGAGCTGTGTTGTCCAGTAGGCATCTACTGAGGGAGCTAAGAGCTGTGTTGTCCAGTAGGCATCTACTGAGGGAGCTAAGAGCTGTGTTGTCCAGTAGACATCTACTGAGGGAGCTAAGAGCTGTGTTGTCCAGTAGGCATCTACTGAGGGAGCTAAGAGCTGTGTTGTCCAGTAGACATCTACTGAGGGAGCTAAGAGCTGTGTTGTCCAGTAGGCATCTACTGAGGGAGCTAAGAGCTGTGTTGTCCAGTAGACATCTACTGAGGGAGCTAAGAGCTGTGTTGTCCAGTAGGCATCTACTGAGGGAGCTAAGAGCTGTGTTGTCCAGTAGACATCTACTGAGGGAGCTAAGAGCTGTGTTGTCCAGTAGGCATCTACTGAGGGAGCTAAGAGCTGTGTTGTCCAGTAGGCATCTACTGAGGGAGCTAAGAGCTGTGTTGTCCAGTAGGCATCTACTGAGGGAGCTAAGAGCTGTGTTGTCCAGTAGACATCTACTGAGGGAGCTAAGAGCTGTGTTGTCCAGTAGGCATCTACTGAGGGAGCTAAGAGCTGTGTTGTCCAGTAGGCATCTACTGAGGGAGCTAAGAGCTGTGTTGTCCAGTAGACATCTACTGAGGGAGCTAAAAGCTGTGTTGTCCAGTAGGCATCTACTGAGGGAGCTAAGAGCTGTGTTGTCCAGTAGGCATCTACTGAGGGAGCTAAGAGCTGTGTTGTCCAGTAGGCATCTACTGAGGGAGCTAAGAGCTGTGTTGTCCAGTAGGCATCTACTGAGGGAGCTAAGAGCTGTGTTGTCAGTCATTTGTACCTATGGCACATTGACAGATTATTTTTTATTACCTAGACGGCTCAGGGATTCGAACCGGCAAACGTTTGGTTACCCAACGCTCTTTAACACTAGGCTACATACAGTTTAACTACATCAGAACACACTGCCCCTACTAATTTGTAACAGCAGAGTTTAGAATCGGATCATGAAATGTACGTTAACATAATGTGTCAGCATAGGTGATGTAAAACTACAATGGTTTGACGTCACCATTTTGACATATTGTAGTGAGACCGTGTTGCAGTGATATCTGAAGAATCAACTCTGCTGGAGACGATCCGATAGCGTTAGTGAGTGTGTGCAGGGATACTGTGTTATGTTGTGCTGTTGCTGTACAGTGATCTGTTCTGGGCTATAGGACCTGACGGCTCACAGCAAGACATTGGCATATTTGCACCAGTAAGCAAACGCTCATGCGCACACACATTGATACAGGTGCAGCCACACACACACACACACACACACACACACACTGCATTATTAACATGCATGTTCACCATTAGTCACAGTGACAGAAACCCAGGCAGCATAGTTTCTGCATGACTGGAGGCTTGGATCACACACACACACACACACACACACACACAAACACACACACTCAATCTCACTCTCTCGTTCATGCATGCAGGGACACACACACAAACACAATTATGTTTATAATTAGTCCCATCAATGTGGATCTGTGCAAACTTGCTCTCCGTTTGACTGCACCCTGAAATCACAGTGTAACTACCCCAAGAATGAGATCATGTGGGCAATTCTCCACCCACAGCCTACCCTAACAACCCCCCCACAACCTACACTAACAACCCCCCACAGCCTTCACTGTCAACCCCCCACAGCCTACACTAATAACCCCGCCAAAGCCTACACTAATAACCCCGCCAAAGCCTACACTAACAACCCCCCCACAGCCTACACTAATAACCCCCCCCACAGCCTACACTAATAACCCCCCCCCCCCCCACAGCCTACACTAATAACCCCCCCACAGCCTACACTAATAACCCCCCCCCCCACAGCCTACACTAACAGCCCCCCCACAGCCTACACTATCAACCCCCCACAGCCTACACTAATAACCCCCCCACAGCCTACACTATCAACCCCCCACAGCCTACACTAACAACCCCCCCACAGCCTACACTAACAACCCCCCCACAGCCTACACTAACAACCCCCCCCACATCCTACACTAATAACCCCCCCCCCCACAGCCTACACTAACAATCCCCCCCACAGCCTACACTAACAACCCCCCTCCACAGCCTACACTAACAAACCCCCCCCCACATCCTACACTAATAACCCCCCCACAGCCTACACTAACAACCCCCCCCCACAGCCTACACCCCCCCTCCCCCCCACAGCCTACACTAATACCCCCCCCCCCCCACACTAATACCCCTCCCACAGCCTACACTAACAACCCCCCCCACAGCCTACACTAATAACCCCCCCCCCACAGCCTACACTAACAACCCCCCCACAGCCTACACTATCAACCCCCCACAGCCTACACTAATAACCCCCCCACAGCCTACACTATCAACCCCCCACAGCCTACACTAACAACCCCCCCACAGCCTACACTAACAACCCCCCCACAGCCTACACTAACAACCCCCCCACATCCTACACTAATAACCCCCCCCCCACAGCCTACACTAACAACCCCCCCCATAGCCTACACTAACAACCCCCCTCCACAGCCTACACTAACAAACCCCCCCCACATCCTACACTAATAACCCCCCCACAGCCTACACTAACAACCCCCCCCCCACAGCCTACACCCCCCCCCACAGCCTACACTAATACCCCTCCCACAGCCTACACTAACAACCCCCCCACAGCCTACACTAATAACCCCCCCACAGCCTACACTAACAAACCCCACACAGTCTATTCCTGGCATCTCCCTTCCATTGATTCTCACACAAAGCAGTGTGTTCCAAGCCTAGTATCTGGCCTCGCTCCCCCTGGTCCCCCGACCTGTCTCACACATCATTACCCCTGTGAAGAGAGGAGACAGCGCCAGGCAGGGGATGGAGGGAGGAGGGGGTAGAGGGAGGGAGGGATGGACAAGGGGGTGGAGGGATAAATGAGGGGATGGAGGGATAGATGAGGGGGTAGAGGGATGGAAGAGTAGAGGGCCCGTCAGGGGTAATGTCTCCGGACACATGTCCAAAGTACAGCCTGTGTCCTGAGACATCTGTATGTGGCCTGACAGCGCTATGCCCACCAATGTCCCCCACCTCCACCCAAACACAAAGAGTCCTCTGTTAGGAGAGAGAAAGAGAGGGAGAGAGAGAGCCATCAATGCTAACCTACTGGAATAACTGCTTGAGAGGGAGAGAGGCAGGAGAGAGGGGAGCCATCAATACTAACCTATTTGGATAACTGCTTGAGAGAGAGAGAGAGAGAGAGGCAGAAGAGAGAGAGAGAGACAGAAGAGAGAGAGAGAGGCAGAAGAGAGAGAGAGAGGCAGAAGAGAGAGAGAGAGAGGCAGAAGAGAGAGCGAGAGAGAGAGAGAGGCAGAAGAGAGAGAGAGGCAGAAGAGAGAGAGGCAGAAGAGAGAGAGGCAGAAGAGAGAGAGAGAGGCAGAAGAGAGAGAGAGAGGCAGAAGAGAGAGAGAGAGGCAGAAGAGAGAGAAAGAGGCAGAAGAGAGAGAAAGAGGCAGAAGAGAGAGAAAGAGGCTGGAGAGAGAGAGAGGCAGAGGCGGGAGAGGCAGAGGCGAGAGAGAGCGAGAGGCAGAGGCGGGAGAGAGCGAGAGGCAGAGGCGGGAGAGAGCGAGAGGCAGAGGCGGGAGAGAGCGAGACGCAGAGGCGGGAGAGAGCGAGACGCAGAGGCGGGAGAGAGCGAGACGCAGAGGCGGGAGAGAGCGAGAGGCAGAGGCGGGAGAGAGCGAGAGGCAGAGGCGGGAGAGAGCGAGAGGCAGAGGCGGGAGAGAGCGAGAGGCAGAGGCGGGAGAGAGCGAGAGGCAGAGGCGGGAGAGAGCGAGAGGCAGAGGCGGGAGAGAGCGAGAGGCAGAGGCGGGAGAGAGCGAGAGGCAGAGGCGGGAGAGAGCGAGAGGCAGAGGCGGGAGAGAGCGAGAGGCAGAGGCGAAGAGAGCGAGAGGCAGAGGCGGGAGAGAGCGAGAGGCAGAGGCGAGAGAAAGAGGCAGAAGAGAGAGAGAGAGGCAGGAGGCGGGAGAGAGAAACATCATGCTTTGGGGCTGTTTTTCTGCAAAGGGACCAGGATGACTGATCCGTGTAAAGGAAAGAATGAATGGGGCCATGTATCGTGACATTTTGAGTGAAAACCTCCTTCCATCAGCAAGGGCATTGAAGATGAAACGTGGCTGGGTCTTTCAGCATGACAATGATCACAAACACACCGCCCGGGCAACGAAGGAGTGGCTTCGTAAGAAGCATTTCAAGGTCCTGGAGTGGCCTAGCCAGTCTCCAGATCTCAACCCCATAGAAAATCTTTGGAGGGAGTTGAAAGTCCGTGTTGCCCAGCAACAGCCCCAAAATATCACTGCTCTAGAGGAGATCTGCATGGAGGAATGGGCCAAAATACCAGCTATAGTGTGTGAAAACCTTGTGAAGACTTACAGAAAACGTTTGACCTCTGTCATTGCCAACAAAGGGTATATAACAAAGTATTGAGATAAACTTTTGTTATTGACCAAATACTTATTTTCCACCATAATTTGCAAATAAATTCATTAAAAATCCTACAATGTGATTTTCTGGATTTTTTTTCTCATTTTGTCTGTCATAGTTGAAGTGTACCTATGATGAAAATTGGGAGTGGGAGAACTTGCACAATTGGTGGCTGACTAAATACTTTTTTGCCCCACTGTATATTATATATATATATGTATAAATATATATTTTTATTTTTCGATATGTATACTTTGACAATGTAAGTAATAATGAACTTGCCATGTCAATAAAGTCAATTGAATTAGGAGAGAGAGAGGCAGAAGAGAGAGAGAGGCAGAAGAGAGAGAGAGGCAGAAAGAGAGAGAGGCAGAGAGCGAGAGAGAGAGAGAAAAAAACAGCCTAAAACCTCAAGTTGAAGCACGTTGGTTAGGAAAAACTCCCTAGAAAGGCCAAAACCTAGGAAGAAACCTAGAGAAGGACCAGGCTATGAGGGGTGGCCAGTCCTCTTCTGGCTGTGCCGGGTGGAAATTATAACAGAACATGGCCAAGATGTTCAAATGTTCATAAGTGACCAGCATGGTCAAATAATAGGTCTGGGACAGGTAGCACGTCCGGTGAACAGGTCAGGATTCCATAGCCGCAGGATTCTCCACATCCAATCTATTATTCAAAGCCAATATCCAGCCACAGTAATACATGGCCGTGTTCAACATCTCCTCCAACCAAGAGGGAATAATCCTCTTCTATTTGACTAACTTCAATACATGCCCCACAGAAGCCAGCTAGCAGCTAAAAGCTAATATGCTCCATTGTCATTGTGTGATCGGGAGGCTGTTGTGGATACAAGCTGTGGCTCATCCATATGAGCCATTTGCTCCCAGTACACAAGCCCAGCTGGTGTACAGATCCACTATAGGAAGGCTAATAAGACAACATTGTGACTCTGAAGCAGGGACAAATAAGGCCGGATTAACTCTAATGCTGGATGGCTCGGGAGGCAGCGAAGGCTGATCTAGGATCAGAATCGAACAATGGAAAATCCCCCTATGCTAATGAGACCTTAGTCTGGGTGAGACTGCTCTGGAGTCAGCTCATAAGAGGTCACCCATAAGTGAAGGGAGTGAGTTAGCTGTCATGTGACCTGACCAGGAAAAACTTTGGGCCCTAACGGTACAGACTATAACTAGGCCCTAGCTGTACAGACTATAACTAGACACTAGCTGTACAGACTATATCTAGACCCTAGCTGTACAGACTATAACTCTAGACACTAGCTGTACAGACTATAACTAGACACTCGCTTTACAGACTATAAATAGACACTAGCTGTACAGACTATAACTCTAGACACTAGCTGTACAGACTATAAATAGACACTAGCTGTACAGACTATAACTAGACACTAGCTGTACAGACTATAAATAGACACTAGCTGTACAGACTATAACTAGACACTAGCTGTACAGACTATAACTAGACACTAGCTGTGCAGACTATAATTCTAGACACTAGCTGTACAGACTATAAATAGACACTAGCTGTACAGACTATAACTCTAGACACTAGCTGTACAGACTATAACTAGACACTAGCTTTACAGACTATAAATAGACACTAGCTGTACAGACTATAACTAGACACTAGCTGTACAGACTATAACTAGACACTAGCTGTACAGACTATAACTCTAGACACTAGCTGTACAGACTATAACTCTAGACCCTAGCTGTACAGACTATAACTAGACACTAGCTGTACAGACTATAATTCTAGACACTAGTTGTGCAGACTATAACTCTAGACACTAGCTGTACAGACTATAACTAGACGCTAGCTTTACAGACTATAAATAGACACTAGCTGTACAGACTATAACTCTAGACACTAGCTGTACAGACTATAAATAGACACTAGCTGTACAGACTATAACTAGACACTAGCTGTACAGACTATAACTAGACACTAGCTGTGCAGACTATAATTCTAGACCCTAGCTGTACAGACTATAACTAGACCCTAGCTGTACAGACTATAACTCTAGACACTAGCTGTACAGACTATAACTCTAGACACTAGCTGTACAGACTATAACTAGACCCTAGCTGTACAGACTATAACTAGACCCTAGCTGTACAGACTATAACTCTTGACACTAGCTGCACAGACTATAACTCTAGACACTAGCTGTACAGCCTATAACTAGACACTAGCTGTACAGACTATAACTCTAGACCCTAGCTGTACAGACTATAACTCTAGACACTAGCTGTACAGACTATAACTAGACACTAGCTTTACAGACTATAACTAGACACTAGCTGTACAGACTATAACTAGACACTAGCTTTACAGACTATAACTCTAGACCCTAGCTGTGCAGACTATAATTCTAGACACTAGCTGTACAGACTATAACTAGACACTAGCTGTACAGACTATAACTTTAGACACTAGCTGTACAGACTATAACTAGACACTAGCTGTACAGACTATAATTCTAGACACTAGCTGTACAGACTATAACTAGACCCTAGCTGTACAGACTATAACTTTAGACACTAGCTGTACAGACTATAACTAGACACTAGCTGTACAGACTATAATTCTAGACACTAGTTGTGCAGACTATAATTCTAGACACTAGCTGTACAGACTATAACTAGACACTAGCTGTACAGACTATAACTTTAGACACTAGCTGTACAGACTATAATTATAGACACTAGCTGTACAGACTATAACTAGACACTAGCTGTACAGACTATAAGTCTAGACACTAGCTGTACAGACTATAACTTTAGACACTAGCTGTACAGACTATAATTCTAGACACTAGCTGTACAGACTATAACTTTAGACACTAGCTGTACAGACTATAACTCTAGACACTAGCTGTACAGACTATAACTCTAGACACTAGCTGTACAGACTATAACTTTAGACACTAGCTGTACAGACTATAATTCTAGACACTAGCTGTACAGACTATAACTTTAGACACTAGGTTTACAGGCCTGGAGTCTGTCCTGTTCAGATTATGTGGTTGGGAAAACTACTTGGTTCTAGCTAAGGGGGGAAATGCTTTTTCCTATAGGTAGATTTGTTTTCTGTTGTGTTTGCCATTTCTGTCGTTGAATAGGTTCCTTTTCAATATCAGCCATTGCCATAACTTTCTATAGTATGGAAATAGAGCTCTCGGGTGGTGCTTATTTTACTATGTGATGAGTTAGACACGGAATAATGTGGAAATATATGCGTGCATAGGGAAAGCACTGTGGGTCTGATTGGCTACAAGGATGTGTTGATTGTCATCTTGCCACAACTTGTGGTTTTCTCCCAGTCCCATTTCCCTAGCTAAATATGCAAATGAGAGCAAACACATTCAAATGTGCCACTCAGCTCTCATCCAATTAGGCATAAGCGTCAGCCGTCAGCCATGGCAACAAACCGAAATGTTTTAATGACTTCCTGCCCCTGGTGCAGCAATTAAGTATTTGGATATGAGAGAACAGCAGACAAACACACACACAAGCGCGCACACACACACACACACACACACACACACACACGCACACACACACAGCACAAGCGCGTGCACACGCGCATAACACAAACTCAGCACATTTAAACTGAAGTAGAGCGAGTAGAGTGAAAACCAGTGGCTCATTACAAATCAATAGTAAAGGTTCTGGATCGTTGTCAATGGATCAAGTCTGTCCCCTGGAGATATTCCTCTGTGCTCGCTTGCTTTAGACTGCCTAGATCGTTAGAGAGAATTAGAGAGAAGAAACACTATTTACACACTCAATTAAACCACTGTGTGTCTGTGTGCACACAGGTGCTGATGGTGGAGAATCTGGGTAGACTGGGAAGGTGCTGATGGTGGAGGATCTGGGTAGACTGGGAAGGTGCTGATGGTGGAGGATCTGGGTAGACTGGGAAGGTGCTGATGGTGGAGGATCTAGGTAGACTGGGAAGGTGCTGATGGTGGAGAATCTGGGTAGACTGGGAAGGTGCTGATGGCTAATGTGTGTGTGTGTGTGTGTGCGTGCGTGCGTGCGTGCGTGTGTGTGTGTGTGCTTTTCTCCCAAGTGTTATCCGAGCTGTGTCCTTGAACAATTGAAAGATACAGAGTGGAGTCGTCATCAGAAGCACCCCCTCTAACCGTGCTTTGAGCTGGCAACAATACTGTAACAAACTATAAACATCCTTACAACATGTAGACAACATAGCAACCCAGGAGCCGGTTGCAACAGTTGGGTGTAAAAAAGTTGGTCTTAAACTCTAGGTTGGGTGTAGCTACGTCCGACTTTGCACCAACCAAAACTAAGACTACTCGTAGCAAAGTCCGACATAAGCAATGCGCGGTCATGAGATGTGATGCTTAGCGTGCTAGAAGTGTAGCTGCTAATATCCGATCAGACACATTTAGCATGTTATCATGTAGCTGATAATATCTGATCAGACACATTTAGCGTGCTATAATGTAGCTGATATTATCCGATCAGACACATTTAGCATGCTATCATGTAGCTGATAATATCCGATCCGACACATTTAGCGTGCTATAATGTAGCATAAATCACTTGTTTTATTTCGCTATTGACTCGCGCATAGGTAACTCGAAAACCCCACAGAGTTTGTGAAATATGAACGCGAGACTCGCATCCCTTTGAAAATATAGATTGCTATTATTTTCTCTGCATATCATGCTAATTTAACACCGTATACATGCTCCCTACTTGGCGTAGAATCTAGGCCCCGTCGTCGCTCATCGAAGGGCTAACTCCCTGCTGATGCAACAGCTATTCTTTTCAGGTCCGGCGCAGAGCACAGACGTCGGACGTAGACTTACAACCCACTTACAACCCACTTACAACCCACTGGTGCAACCCACTGGTGCAACCCACTTACAACCCACTTACAACCCACTTACAACCCACTTACAACCCACTTACAACCCACTGGTGCAACCCACTTACAACCCACTTACAACCCACTGGTGCAACCCACTTACAACCCACTTACAACCCACTTACAACCCACTTACAACCCACTTACAACCTACTGGTGCAACCCACTTACAACCTACTGGTGCAACCCACTGGTGCAACCCACTTACAACCCACGTACAACCCACGTACAACCCACTTACAACCCACTTACAACCCACTTACAACCCACGTACAACCCACGTACAACCCACTTACAACCCACTTACAACCCACTTACAACCCAAGAGACTTGAAGTGTCATGGCTGTCAGTCAGTTTCATGATGAAAACCCTCATCATCTTGCTGTGTTCTTACTGGTATCCTTGTTATCTTCCACCATCATCAAGACAGACATTTTTGTCAGATTCCTATTAATAAAGTGTTATCTTATTTCGTTATTTGCAGCTATATATGATGATGTGTATCTTTTCAGTAGCAGTGATTGAAGAGTTCGTCCCTCTCAGTAAATGTGTGTATAGTGCAGCTTTACAACTGGCGAAGGAAGTCTATTGAAGAGAGTAAATTGAAATGCCTCTCCTCAGTGGACAACAGAGACATACTTTCTGTATCAATACCTCAAGGATATGTTGACAATAATCTACTATAATACACTGAGATTGAGAAGTATTTCTATTTACAATGGAGCTATTGTTACGGAGAGTTGTGCATGCTATAAGCCTTGTAAAGTGCTGAACTCAAGTCAAGACTTTGTCTAATTGTAAGACTTTTTCTAAAGAGCTAGCTAAGTCCTTTAAAAGCCTGTCTGTCGATCACATTTTCTTTCTTTCCTCGGGTCAAGACGACAAAAACCTGCCCCCGATGACAGTGAAAGAGAACTGTTCTCTCAAATGGATCTCTTTCATAAAAATGACATTACAAGACATAATTGTCATTCTACCGACAGCCTGAGTCTTGGGGAGAAAGAAACTAGCTGTCAGACCATGGTCTAGTCTCTATCGCTTTGACGAAACAAAAATAAAGATTCCGCCTTGATAGAGCCTAGGAATGGAATAACCTTCGACATTGTGCTCTCAACCTCTCAGCGCTGAGACTAAAGCGAAGGGAAGCATTGCGGCAGGCCCAGGTAATTGCCCCCGTGTCTCAGCCAGACAAAAGCCAATGTTCTGACAATTCCCTTGTAAATCGTCAAGAGGTAGTCAAGGATTCTTCAAGGCTGCAGCAAATTGTATAGCCTCCTTTTCCCCGAGCAAACTACCAATCTCAGGATATTATGAGCTTCCCATACAAACCTGCTTGTAATGGCAGTTTGCTCCCATATAATGGAGTGCTGCCAGAGCAAAATGTCTTCTTTCGTTTTTTCGTTCTTTGAGCACACTTCAATAGAAAATTGCTGTCTTCGGTTCCTGGTCTTTTATAGAGTTTTTTTCTAGTCTTATTTTCCCCTGTCTTATTTGTCTATTTGATTTCTTCTTCCATTGTTTTTATTATGATTATCAGGGGGTGAAGTGGTGTGCTTTCAGTCTGCCTGTGTCTGTTGCTCTGGGTGATTGCAACCTTTGCTGGTTGAAGGGCCCTTGACGCTGGGGCCTGCTGGCCTTGAGGCCTCCAAGTTTGCGAGTAGTTAATGAGCTGCTTTCCATGCCTGCTGAAAAGGGGCCGGCTCCAAATTAATAGAGGCTTTTGTCAGGGAGCTCTCTCTCTCTCTCGCTCTCTCTCTCTCTTTCTCACTCTGAAGAACTCTCCCACTTTACCTCCTTCTCTTTCTGTTTCTCGCTTTCCCACTAGCCCTCCCTCGTTCGCTCTATTTTTCCCCTACCTCACTTTCTCGCTCTTTGTTCAAGGGCTCGATTGGCACTTTAATCCATGTCGCTGGAGTGAGCGGGGGTGGTGGTGGTGGGGGGGGTTACAGAGGCAGGGAGTATACCATCAGCCACCCTGTCAGCCAGGCTGTGTTTCAGGAGTCAGCCATTTAACTAGAACAAAGGGAAATTAATTGGTGCTTTAGGCCTAATGAGACGGCAGCGGAGGAGCACAGGCCTCGTCAACAGAAACAAACAACCGACGGAGCATTACTCCCTGGCTAAGCCCCTCTCTGTGGCGCTACACACCAGTTCAAGGGACACCATCTGGTTCTCATCCCTTCAAAAACACACAGAGGCAGAAGAAACAAGCAGGAAGGATTGAGGACTAAAAACCTGTTGACAATTAAGGCCAAATAAAGGACCAAAGAGACGAGAAGCCCAAATAATGCCTCATTTCACCTTTTTTCATCTGCTGACCCTTGGTGTGGAGCCATTGTTCGACAGCGGCCATAGAGGGAGAAAAAAAATCCAAACCAACTGCCATTTGCATGTGAAAGGCCCCTTAGCTTCGGTGTATACATTCAGTGAGCCGCCAAGCTCTGATTTCAGGGGATATTTAGCCCCTATTCAGGCGGTGACAAAGGCCAGGCATTCAGACGGGCAGCCGTGGGTCCTGGCTGATTAGGCGGAGGGAGGCAGCGACTGTCGAGCCGTCACAGACCTCATTTGTTCCCTCTGTTTACTTAAGCCCTTTTCTATTCCCACTGGAGTCTTCAGGGATGGGTGGGTGATTGGGACCAATGGGACGCCCCACGAGTGAAGCAGATAAATGGAAGAATAAATGGTGGGAGATGAAAAGGTTTTGATTTACAGCCGTTATCGGTCAATCAGAGTCATTGAAAGCATTCTGCCTTCCACTAGCGGCCAAGCGCTTCATTCCTGTCATTTAATTGATTTTCATCTTTATTCTCATCAGTTTTTTTTCTCTAAGTGGCAGTTATGTCTGAGTTATGGTGTCTGTGTAGTTGTGTTTGTGTAGTAGTAGTAGTTGGTAGTAGTGATTGTAGGAGTAGTAGTACCAATAGTAGGAGTAGTACCAGTAGTAGTAGTAGTAGTAGTAGTAGTAGTACCAATAGTAGTAGTAGTAATACCAAGAGTAGGAGTAGTAGTAGTAATACCACTTGTAGTAGTAGTAGTAGTAGTACCAATAGTAGTAGTGGTCATAGTAGTTGTACAAATAGTAGTAGTGGTCGTAGCAGTAGTATCAATAGTAGTGGTAGTAGTACCAATAGTACCAGTAGTAGTAGTACCAGTAGTAGTAGAAGTATGGTTAGCAATACCAATAGTAGTAGTAGTAGTACCAATAGGAGTAGTAGTAGTAGTACCAGTAGTAGTAGAAGTATGGTTAGCAGTACCAATAGTAGTAGTAGTAGTAGTAGTAGTAGTAGTAGTAGTAGTAGTACCAATAGGAGTAGTAGTAGTAGTAATACCAATAGTAGGAGTAGTAGTAATACCAATAGTAGTAGGAGTAGTAGGAGTAGTAGTACCAATAGTAGTAGTAGGAGGAAGAGGAGGAGGAGTAGTAGGAGTAGTAGTAGTAATACCAATAGTAGTAGTAGTAGTAGTAGTAGTAGTAGTAGTAGTACCAATGGTTGTAGTAGTAGTACCAATTACTAGTAGTAGTGGTACCAATAGTAGTAGTAGTAGTAGTGCCAATTGTAATAGTACCAATAGTAGCAGCAGTAGTAGTAGAACCAATAGTAGCAGTAGTAGTACCAGTAGTAGTAGTAGTATGATTAGTAGTAGTACTATCAGTAGTAGTAGTAGTACCAGTAGTAGTACCAGTAGTAGTAGTATGATTAGTATTAGTTCTACTAATACTATCAGTAGTAGTAGTAGTAGCAGCAGTAGTACTACCAATACTATCAGTAGTAGTAGTAGTAGTAGTAGCAGCAGTGGTAGTAGTGTATGCTTGTGTGTGTACATGTGCGTGCATGCATGCACCTTTCCTCAATCCCGCCCGCACTGTTTAGCCGTCTTTAGCCCAGATAAGGAAACACTTCATAAAACTGATAGGTCTTCTAATCTAATTCCTCTCCCTTCCTCCCTCCATCCCTCCCTTCCCTCACCCAACAGGAGATTGCCCACTGTCTGAAGGAGCTAGCTGTAATTACATAGGAGGATTAGGGGGCTACAGGCCACTTGGAGTTGCTTTGCTGTGTCTGAGAAGTGGGGAGGGCAGCGGTCGGAGTAGGGGTGTGCCACCTCTCTCTCTCCCCCCTGGGCATTAAGGGCCAGGCGGAGTGGAGCGAGAGACTTAGCCCCTTAGATTAGGTAGCAGAGGAGATGAAGAGGTGAGGAAAGGTAGAGCTAGCTTTCAACACCAGCTCAGAGACTTTCTATGTGTCTACATCAATATGGCAATTGTTGTGAGGTTTTGTGAGGCAGTAATCTGAAAGTTATTGCTAAGGGAATAAGGGTTGGTGCGTTATTGCAGATATTGGTCATGAGGCCTACATCACAATGACATGAAATATGACATGAACTATCATGACACTAAACAAAAGGTTGTCTTTACAGTGTAGTCTCAATACACTGATAGCAACAGTTATGATTCATGATATTTATTTATTTCACCTTTATTTAACCAGGTAGGCCAGTTGAGAACAAGTTCTCATTTACAACTGCGACCTGACCAAGATAAAGCAAAGCAGTGCGACAAAAACAACAGAGTTACACATAAACAAACGTACAGTCAATAACACAAAATAAAATAAAATTATATGTACAGTGTGTGCAAATGTAGAAGAGTAGGGAGGTAGGCAATAAATAGGCCCTAGAGTCGAAAATAATTGCAATTTAGCATTAATACTGGAGTGGTAGATATGCAGATGATGATGTGTAAGTAGAGATACTGGGGTGCAAGAGGGTAAGTAACACTATAGGGATGAGGTAGTTGGGTGTACTATTTACAGATTCGCTGTGTTCAGGTACAGTGTAAGCTGTAGTAAGTAAGCTGCTCAGACAGCTGATCCTTAAATTTAGAGAGGGAGATATGAGACTCCAGCTTCAGAGATTTTTGCAATTCCTTCCAGTCATTGGCAGCAGAGAACTGGAAGGAAAGGCGGCCAAATGAAGTGTTGGGGATGACCAGTGCAATATACCTGCTGGAGCGTGTTCTACGGGTGGGTGTTGCTATGGTGACCAGTGAGCTGAGATAAGGCAGGGCTTTACCTAGCAAAGACTTATAGATGTCCTGGAGCCAGTGTGTTTGGCGACAGATATGTAGTGAGGGCCAGCCAACGAGAGCATACAGTTCGCAGTGGTGGGTAGCATATGGGGCTTTGGTGATAAAATGGATGGCACTGTGATCGACTACATCCAGTTTGCTGAGTAGAGTGTTGGGGGCCATTTTGTAAATGACATCGCCAAAGTCAAGGACCGGTAGGATAGTCAGTTTTATGAGGGTATGTTAGGCGGCATGAGTGAAAGAGGCTTTGTTGCGAAATAGGAAGCCGATTCTTGATTTCATTTTGGATTGGAGATGTTTAATGTGAGTCTGGAAGGAGAGTTTACAGTCTAACCAGACACCTAGGTATTTGTAGTTGTCCACATATTCTAAGTCAGAACCGTCCAGAGGAGTAATGCTAGACGGGCGGGTGCGTGCAGCGATCGGTTGAAGAGCATTCACTTAGTTTTACTAGCATTTAAAAGCAGTTGGAGGCCACGGAAGGAGAGTTGTATGGTGTTGAAGCTTGTTTGGAGGTTTGTTAGCACGGTGTCCAAAGAAGGGCCAGATGTATAAATAATGGTGTCGTCTGCGTAGAGGTGGATCAGAGAATCACCAGCAGCAAGAGCGACATCATTGATATATACAGAGATAAGAGTTGGCCCGAGAATTGAACCCTGTGGCACCCCCATAGAGACTGCCAGAGGTCCGGACAACAGGCCCTCCGATTTGACACATTGAACTCTGTCTGCGAAGTAGTTGGTGAACCAGGCGAGGCAGTCATTTGAGAAGCCGACTATTGAGTCTGTCGATAAGAATGTGGTGATTGATAGAGTCGAAGGCCTTTGCCAGGTCGATGAAGATGGCTGCACTGTACTGTCTTTTATCAATGGCGGTTCTGATATCGTTTAGGACCTTGAGCGTGGCTGAGGTGCACCCATGACCAGCTCGGAAACCAAATTGCATAGCGGAAAAGGTATGGTGGGATTCGAAATGGTCGGTGATCTGTTTATTAACTTGACTTTCGAAGATTTTAGAAAGGCAGGGGGGGATGACCGTGGCAGGTTTCCAATCTTTGGGAATCTCAGACGATACAAAAGAGAGGTTGAACAGGCTAATAATAGGAGTTGTAACAATTTCGGCGGATACTTTTATAAAGAGAGGGTCCAGATTGTCTAGCCCGGCTGATTTGCAGGAGTCCAGATTTTGCCGCTCTTTCAGAACATCAGCTATCTGGATTTGGGTGAAAGAGAAATGGGGGAGGCTTGGGCAAGTTGCAGTGGGGGGTGCTGAGATGTTGGCCAGTGTAGGGGTAGCCAGGTGGAAAAATGCTTATTGAAATGATTGATTATAGTTGATTTATCGGTGGTGGCAGTGTTTCCTGTCCTCAGTGCAGTGGGCAGCTGGGAGGAGGTGCTCTTATTCTCCATGAACTTTACAGTGTCCCAAAACTTTCGATCAATTCATATTGGAAAGGTGGGTTTTTAAAAGTAGAAGCTCAAATTGTTTGGGCACAGACCTGGATAGTATGACAGAATTCTGCAGGCTTCCTCTGCAGTAGATTGCAACTCCGCCCCCTTTGGCAGTTCTATTTCGTCGGAAAATGTCATAGTTAGGGATGGAAATGTCAAGATTTTTGGTGTCCTTCCAAAGCCAGGATTCAGACACAGCTAGGACATCCGGGTTGGCGGAGCGTGCTAAAGCAGTGAATAAAACTAATTTAGGGAGGAGGCTTCTAATGTTAACATGCATGAAACCAATGCTTTTACGGTTACAGAAGTCAACCAATGAGAGCCCCTGGGGAATGGGAGTGATGCTGGGGGCTGCAGGGCCTGGGTTAGCCACTACACCACCAGAGGAACAGAGGAGGAGTAGGATAAGAGTACGGCTAAAAGAACTGGTCGTCTAGTGCGTTTGGAACAGGGAGTAAAAGGAGCAGGTTTCTGGGCGCGGAAGAATAGATTCAAGGCACAATGTACAGACATGGGTATGGTAGGATGTGAGCACAGTGGAGATAAGCCTAGGCATTGAGTGATGATGAGAGAGGTTTTGTCTCTAGAGGTCCCATTTAAGCCAGTTGCGGTGTGGGGGGTGGAACATAAGGGCTAGCTAAGGCATATTGAGCAGGGCTGGAGGCTCTACAGTGAAATAAGACAAAAATGACTAACCAAAACAACAATAGACAAGGGGGGGGGGGTTGAAAATAGTTTGGGTAGCCATTTGATTAGCTGTTCAGGAGTCTTATGGCTTGGGGGTAGAAGGTGTTTAGAAGCCTCTTGGGCCTAGACTTGGCGCTCTGGTACCGCTTGCTGAAGCAGAGAGAATAGTCTATGACTAGGGTGGCTGGAGTCTGACAATTTTTAGGGCCTTCCTCTGACACCGCCTGGTATAGAGGTCCTGGATGGCAGAAATCTTGGCCCCGGTAATGTACTGGGCCGTACGCATTACTCTCTGTAGTGCCTTGCGGTCGTAGGCCGAGCAGTTGCCATACCAGGCAGTGATGCAACCCGTCAGGATGCTCTCGATGGTGCAGCTGTAAAACCTTTTGAGGATCTTATGAAGACGATGCAGCTAAAAAATAGTCTTTGCTCCTGATCAATTGGGGGCCAATTCAGACTTTCCCACGGACTCAGTATTTGGTATTCAGACCTTATTCAGTCGCATAATATGTTCTGCAGGTTACCTGCTGCTCTGAATACGTTTTATTCAACCACATTTTCATTCATTAGGGTTTACAGTACATCTTCATGTTAGTCATTTAGCAGATGCTCTGATCCAGAGTGACTGACAGGAGCAATTAGGGTTAAGAGCCCTGCTCAAGGGCACATTGACCGATTAAAAAAAAAAATTATATATATATATATTTAATTATTATTTTATTTTTTGCTTAGTCGGCTCGGGGATTCGAACCAGATATTTTTATTTTATTTTAACCAGAGACTTTAAGTTTATCTTCAAATCAAATCAAATTTGATTTGTCACATACACATGGTTAACAGATGTTAATGCGAGTCTAGCGAAATGCTTGTGCTTCTAGTTCCGACAATGCAGTAATAACCAACGAGTAATCTAACCTAACAATTCCACAACTACTACCTTATACACAAGTGTAAAAGCATAAAGAATATGTACATAAAGATATATGAATGAGTGATGGTACAGAATGGCATAGGCAATATACAGTAGATGGTATAAAGTACAGTATATACATATGAGACCCAGTCTGGGTCCATGTGTAGGCGATGCTGACATATGAGATGAGTTTAAAGTGGCTAGTGATACATGTATTACATAAAGATGGCAAGATGCAGTAGATGATAGAGTACAGTATATACATATGAGATGAGTAATGTAGGGTATGTAAACATTATATTAAGTGGCATTGTTTAAAGTGGCTAGTGATACATTTTTACATCAATTTCCATTATTAAAGTGGCTGGAGTTGAGTCAGTATGTTGGCAGCAGCCACTCAATGTTAGTGGTGGCTGTTTAACAGTCTTATGGTCCCTGCTTTGATGCACCTGTACTGACCTCGCCTTCTGGATGATAGCGGGGTGAACACGCAGTGGCTCGGGAGGTTGTTGTCCTTGATGATCTTTATGGCCTTCCTGTGACATCGGGTGGTGTAGGGGTCCTGGAGGGCAGGTAGTTTGCCCCTAGTGATGCGTTGTGCAGACCTCACTACACTCTGGAGAGCCTTACGGTTGTGGGCGGAGCAGTTGCCATACCAGGCGGTGATACAGCCCGACAGGATGCTCTCAATTGTGCATCTGTAGAAGTTTTTGAGTGCTTTTGGTGACGAGCCGAATTTCTTCAGCCTCCTGAAGTTCAGTTTGTCCGTGATGTGTACGCCGAGGAAATTAAGACTTACTACTCTCTTCACTACTGTCCCGTCGATGTGGATAGGGGGGTGCTCCCTCTGCTGTTTCCTGAAGTCCACAATCTTCTCCTTTGTTTTGTTGACGTTGAGTGTGAGGTTATTTTCCTGACACCACACTCCGAGGGCCCTCACCTCCTCCCTGTAGGCCGTCTCGTCGTTGTTGGTAATCAAGCCTACCACTGTAGTGTCGTCCGCAAACTGGATGATTGAGTTGGAGGCGTGCATGGCCACGCAGTCGTGGGTGAACAGGGAGTACAGGAGAGGGCTCAGAACGCACCCTTGTGGGGCCCCCAGTTTTGAGGATCAGCGGGGTGGAGATGTTACCTACCCTCACCACCTGGGTGCGGCCCGTCAGGAATTCCAGTACCCAGTTGCACAGGGCAGGGTCGAGACCCAGGGTCTCGAGCTTGATGACGAGTTTGGAGGGTACTATGGTGTTAAATGCTGAGCTGTTGTCAATGAACAGCATTCTCACATAGGTATTCCTCTTGTCCAGATGGGTTAGGGCAGTGTGCAATTGCGTCGTCTGTAGACCTATTGGGGCGGTAAGCAAATTGGAGTGGGTCTAGGGTGTCAGGTAGGGTGGAGATGATATGGTCCTTGACTAGTCTCTCAAAGCACTTCATGATGATGGAAGTGAGTGCTACGGGGCGGTAGTCGTTTAGCTCAGTTACCTTCGCTTTCTTGGGAACAGGGACAATGGTGGCCCTCTTGAAGCATGCGGGAACAGCAGACTGGGATAAGGATTGATTGAATATGTCCGATAACACACCAGCCAGCTGGTCTGCGCATGCTCTGAGGACGCGGCTGGGGAAGCCGTCTGGGCCTGCAGCCTTGTGAGGGTTAAATGTTTAACTCAAGTCGGCTGCAGTGAAGGAGAGCCCGCACGTTTTGGTAGCGGGCCGTGTCAGTAGCACTGTATTGTCCTCAAAGCGAGCAAAAAAGTTATTTAGTCTGTCTGGGAGCAAGACATCCTGGTCTGCGACGGGGCTGGTTTTCTTTTTGTAATCCGTGATTGACTGTAGACCCTGCCACATACCTCTTGTGTCTGAGCCGCTGAATTGTGACTCTTCTTTTTCCCCATACGGACACTTAGCTTGTTTGATTGCCATGCGGAGGGAATAGCTACACTGTTTGTATTCGGTCATGTTTCCGGTCACCTTGACCTGATTAAAAGCAGTGGTTCGCGCTTTCAGTTTCGCGCGAATGCTGCCATCAATCCACGGTTTCTGGTTTGAGAATGTTTTAATCGTTGCTGTGGGTATAGCATCGCCGATGCACTTTCTACTGACCTCGCTCACCGAATCAGCGTATTCGTCAATGTTGTTGTTGGACGCAATGCGGAACATATCCCAATCCACGTGATCAAAGCAGTCTTGAAGTGTGGAATCAGATTGCTCGGACCAGCATTGAACAGACCTAAGCGCGGGAGCTTCTTGTTTTAGTTTCTGTCTGTAGGCTGGAAGCAACAAAATGGAGTCGTGGTCAGCATTTCTGAAAGGAGGGCGGGGGAGGGCCTTATATGCGTCGCGGAAGTTAGAATAACAATGATCCAGGGTTTTACCAGCCCTGGTAGCACAATCTTTATCCTGATAGAATTTAGGGAGTCTTGTTTTAAATGCTAGGCTACCTCTGCCCTGTACATTTATCTCAAGCCATCCCATTAAATATGGTATACAATTTTCTTCGAATTTTGTAGACAGACACTAGAATATACAGTGGGGCAAAAAAAAGTATTTAGTCAGCCACCAATTGTGCAAGTTCTCTCACTTAAGATGAGAGGCCTGTAATGTTCATCATAGGTACACTTCAACTATGACAGACAAAATTAGAATTTTTTTTCTCCAGAAAATCACATTGTAGGATTTTTAATGAATTTATTTGCAAATGATGGTGGAAAATAAGTTTTGGTTACCTACAAACAAGCAAGATATCTGGCTCTCACAGACCTGTAACTTCTTCTTCGTCTGAAAGCTTAAATTCTTGTTAATATAACTGCACTGTCCAATTTACAGTAGCTATTACTGTGAAAAATGCCATGCTATTGTTTGAGGAGAGCTCCTAACAACAAAACACTTTTTCACAACGATAGGTTTGATAAATTCACCTCTGAAGTTGAAATGTGTACTTACATTCTGAAATCTTGCTCTGATTTATCATCCAAAGGGTCCCAGAGATAACATAAAGTGTTGTTTTGTTAGATAAAATCCTTTTCATATCCTAAAAAGGTCCCTATAGCATGCACAATCGATTTTGTATTTCCACTCGTTCAATTTGCAATGAAAGGAATCTGAAATCTAACCCTAAACATTGTTTCAACCAGTAAAATCACGTTCATATTTTTTCCTCAGAGATCCTAGAACGTAACCAGACATCACTATATCATTAGGGGTGTAGTATATCCTATAGGACACCAAATTTGGTCAGGGAGCGATGCCTTCATGGCACGCCGATAACGTGGGCGGTCTTCACTTGATCAACTGTAACTTTGTCAAATAACCACCAATCGGGGTCAAACAAAGCTAGCTAGATAGCCAATGAGATGGGCTTTACAGGAGTATCCTTTACTGGAGTTCCCTGTATCTGTCGCAAAATGTAGCTGCTAACCTTGTGCGACAGCAAGCCTTTTCCTTTTGGACCAAATTTATAAGAATATGGAAAGTTATGAAAACTGGGTGTTTTGCAAATGTTGAACTTATAATATGGCTACTAATACTGGAAAGCTAAATCAAAGTCCAAGTATACAGATTTGACGATATTCTTGCAGAAAAATGTAATGTGAATGTAAATGTCTCCTTCAAGATTTGCCCAAATGTACCTGGGTGACTTCATACTAAATGTCATGTAGTTTGCTCATACTTCAAGTTTTCCGTCTGAAACTTTGCACATACACTGCTGCCATCTTGTGGACACCATCGGAATTACAATGGCTAGATTCGGGACCTTTCTGTTGCATTTCAAAGATGCTGCCAGTAAGAATGCATCTAAATCAACCATTTATCGGATCATCAAGAACTTCAAGGAGAGCGGTTCAATTGTTGTGAAGAAGGCTTCAGGGCGCCCAAGAAAGTCCAGCAAGCGCCAGGACCATCTCCTAAAGTTGATTCAGCTGCGGGACGGGGCACCACCAGTACAGAGCTTGCTCAGGAATGGCAGCAGGCAGGTGTGAGTGCATCTGCACTCACAGTGAGGAGAAGACTTTTGGAGGATGGCCTGGTGTCAAGAAGGGCAGCAAAGAAGCCTATTCTCTCCAGGAAAAACATCAGGGACAGACTGATATTCTGCAAAAGGTACAGGGATTGGACTTCTGAGGACTGGGGTAAAGTCATTTTCTCTGATGAATCCCCTTTCTGATTGTTTGGGTCATCTGGAAAAAAGCTTGTCAGGAGAAGAAGAGGTGAGCGCTACCATCAGTCCTGTGTCATGCCAACAGTAAAGCATCCTGAGACCATTCATGTGTGGGGTTGCTTCTCAGCCAAGGGAGTGGGCTCACTCACAATTTTGCCTAAGAACACAGCCATGAATAAAGAATGGTACCAACACATCCTCCGAGAGCAACTTCTCCAAACCATTCAGGAACAGTTTGGTGACGGACACTGCCTTTTCCAGCATGATGGAGCACCTTGCCATAAGGCAAAAGTGATAACTAAGTGGCTCGGGGAACAAAACATTGATATTTTGGGTCCATGGCCAGGAAACTCCCCAGACCTTAATTAATCCCATTGAGAACTTGTGGTCAATCCTCAAGAGGCGGGTGGACAAACAAAAACCCACAAATTCTGACAAACTCCAAGCATTGATTATGCAAGAATGGGCTGCCATCAGTCAGGATCTTGAAAAAGAAGGGTCAACACTGCAGATATTGACTCTTTGCATCAACTTCATGTAATTGTCAATAAAAGCTTTGGACACTTATGAAATGCTTGTAATTACACTTCAGTATTCCATAGTAACATCTGACAAAAATATCTAAAGACACTGAAGCAGCAAACTTTGGAAATTAATGTTTGTGTCATTCTCAAAACTTTTGGCTATGACTGTATATGCATATCCTTGCTTCAGGGCCTGAGATACAGGCACTTAGATTTGGGTATGTCATTTTAGGTGCAAATTGAAAAAAGGGGGCTATCCCTAAATTTAATGCATGTCACATATCAGTTTGCAAACTATGTAAAAAAAATATATATTCTGTATAATTGCGTTAATAAAGCTGTATACCAACATGGTCTCTTTTTTGTTTTCTTGAGTAAGGAAGCTCCAAAATGCAGGTGTTTCAGCCTAGCTCAGTGCTTTCTGTGGTGGTGGAGCAGCCGTGATTGGCTCAGTGTTCTGTCACTCAGGGGGACACTACGTTGCCGCAAAATCTATGGGGAGAGCTAAAAAATTCAAGCCCCTTGGGTGCTGCCATAGAGTTACATAAGAAGTGCCCATCCAAGAAGGCTCAAATTGATTGACCACAGATAAAATGACGTCAAATCACAATATATCTACAGTAGTTTTGATTGGACTGATAATGCCAACATCATACTTTCATAATCTTAGCTAGCAAGCCAGCAGTCATCATCATGAATCAAGTCGACAATCTACTGGCAAATCCTTGTCATGAAGAGAAATTATAGATTAATCACATCGGTGCTCATCGGCCATTGGAAATAAACATTACACAACAAGTTGTAAATTGCAAATGAGTGGTTAAGAAGGAATCAGTGACTAACTGCAAACATTGCAAAGCAATCACTAGCCTGCTATTTAGTGGAGTGGATGTGTGGTCCAAGTCTGGGTTTAAGGGTCTCTTTTCCAAGCTTAAAAGGATAAACATTCAACATTGGCCATGCTGTCAATCCAGCATGACTTCTGTCACTTTCAAAACAACTGGAAACTCGGAACTGGGAAATCTCAGACTTCAGTGAGTTCAAGACAACTGAGCTCCAATTGGGAAAATACACTTTGAACGATCATCCAACTCAGAATAACAATTTGGGAACTCGGGCCTCTTTGTAGAGCTCCGACCTGAAGATCACTAACGTCACGATTCAACCTTCTTTTGTTCTGAGTTCCCAGTTGTCTTGAAAGCACCATAAATCCAGAGAATGACAGACTTTGATGACAAAGTTTGATGACAAAATTTGCCCATGAAGGCCCCCTGCGCCACCTTCCTGTTAAATTGAACACGACATAACAGGATGAGTCCAAAAATGTCTTGTATGCTGCTTTATGTAGGCCTAACAGCTTGTGGCCACTGTTTGTCACCATTACAGTGCAATTCATGTATTGTTGAGTGTTGTATTGTGTAGTGAATTTGCTGGCATGCATCAACAACAAAAAATGTTGGGGGGAGTTTGCCCCACCAAGATTTAAATGCTAAAATCGCCACTGGTTTATAACAGGGAAAACAGTGTACAATAAATAGTACACCATTACTCTCATCTATTGCCTCCACTAACCATGGAACTGTGTGATGACATGGCCAAGTATTGGTTCAAACTGTTAAAGCTTGGTCTGCGTTCAACTCCATAATGATTTAATTAGTCTTCCTGTAATTAAAAAGTATATATTATCAACTGTTACTAATGATCCTCAGCAACAACCACATGGCCGTGACGGTGTTTACAGAGGAAGCAAATGAAGGTAAGCAAACAATGTATTTAAATGGAATGATAGTGAAGGGAACTAATATGTGTGGTTACTAGGGCTACTGACGGTCGATACTGATAGTGACTAATATTTAACATGATAGAAATAGGAATTAGAGAAAGTCGGGGTGGCCTATAATTAAGACATTCGAGAGTGCCCATCCCTGCAGGTTAAAAGGTTGTGCAATTTAAATACTGCATAATGGCACAGCATTTCATGAACTTTACTGTGGGAAAGTTGATATGTTGATATGCTTCAGTTTGCGGCCATATGACTGGTTTCACATTTGTCTCCAGCGATTATAATGTAAAATAAAACAATTGTCATTTATATTTACAATTCCCTTATCCATACAGATGACTCATTTACCCAGCTCTTATCAATCGCTCTTATCAAGTTGTAAATTACAGTGCAGAATGGTGTTATGTCTATAGAAATAAATGAAGTAGATGCTTTCCCCCACTTGGAACAGGCAGGTTCGCTAGACCTTATTCATAGTGTCCTGGAGAGTAAAAGTGCTGGAATTATGAGGGAATTAAGTCAAGGTCAGAATAGGGCGTATCTGTAGACACACCTCCGCCACACTTTAATTTATTCAATCTCCGCCCTCAAACGTGCTTAAATTCAAGGTCAGAATACGGGTGGAGAGAAAAGTGCAGGAAAAAAGGGAATTATGTTCCATTTACACCCCCCCCCCCCCCCCCCCACCTTGATGCTGAAATGAGACAGTGACATCAGTAGAGGAATCTAAGGAACACCACCCTTGGTCGACCGTCTTATCCCCTCTCTCGCTCTGTGCAGCTATATGAAAACAACTGGAGAAGCCGTGCCTTAGATAAGACAGCGTAATGTGTGAAATGAACACAGACATGTTAGTCTTGTGTCAGGTCTGTCGAGCTGCTCCAGGCAAACAGATAAAACAGACAGAGAAACGGTATTCCTGGGTACATTCAGACACGAAGAAAGCGTTTTCTTGAAGAAACGTCTGTATAGCGTGAAGCCATGACCGCTGTGTAAAAGCAGGTTTGGGGGAAATGTTTGATTTCAATGCATATGGAGGAGTGGAGTCATCATCTCACCCAGAGAAATCCTTTTCACACATGGCTGCAGGTTTAAAAGGCTCTCTCTCTCTCACACACACACACACACACACACACACACACACACACGCCGCACACACACACACACACCGCACACACACACACACACACACACACACACCACGCTCACACACACACACACACACACACACACACACACACACACACACACGCATGGCTGCAGGTTTGAAAGGCTCACACACACACACACACACACACACACACACACGCATGGCTGCAGGTTTAAAAGGCTCTCTCTCTCACACACACACACACACACACACATGCATGGCTGCAGGTTTGAAAGACTCACACGCACGCACGCGCACACAGATAGCCCCCTCTCCATTGACGCTTTAGATTAGCGCACTGCATTGGAAAGTGAAGGGTATCAGACGCCTATGTATAAATTACCCAGAAAGCACAGCGGTGGCAGCGCCGTGTGATGATGTACCGGGGGAGGATTTTTCAAAATGATGGGCTGCTCTTTAAGCCCATTTGCTCCAGCAGTCAATAGCCCTCAGCCCATTCAATTATGCAGCCAGGCATTCCTCATTAACCAAATCCCGACCTTGACGTGTCTGATCTAGTGTTCTTCTCCCTGGCAGGCGTTCCACCGAGACAGACTACTCTTTTTAGTGGAGCTATTGGTCGGGAAATCTATGGGCCATCAATTAGTTTGTTTGTGATGTAATTGAAAATGTCAGTTATGAGATGGATTCGGATTAACGTCTGCAACCACAGTCCCAGACTGAAGTTTTGGATGGGAGAGAGTGTGTGTGTTTGTGTGTACACAATGCTTTCCACATAATGAATAGCAATGTGTGTGTGATGATTAAATTATTTTCATCAATGAATTACATTCATACCGGGCCTGCATTTTAGAGTTAGACCTAGTCAGTGTCAAACCAGCAATAACAACACTGACTTATCAATTCAGGCCTTTTGTCTGTAGGGACTGGGCCTGCACCTATAGGTCAAACTATAGTCCTCTCTCCTCTCTCCTCTCTCCTTTCTCCTCTCTCCTCTCTCTCTCTCACTCTCTCTCTCCTCTTTCCCTTCCTCCCCTCTCCCTCCTCTCATTCCTCCCCTCTCTGACCTGAGTATAGTCTAGCTGGCCCCAGGCCCATTCCCAGCCTGGTTCTGGCCAGCTCTCTCCTATCCACCCAGTAGGGTGTAATCTGGGGGTAAAGGGCTCACCACTGTTTCTACATAAACAAAGACTTTGTGATGAAAAAGAGAACCAGAGAACTGGCCAAATCCCTGGTTCTGTTCCCCCCCTCCAGAGAGCAGCTCTGCTTCCCTAGCCTCCCCACAGATGGCACCTCTCTGGACCGTCTGCAGGGTCCTGTAATTAAACGAATCAAGGTGGAACCAAATGTAGTGTAACACCAGCGGCCTTGTCCACCACAGCCTTGTCAGAGAGGAAATGTCCAGAGGAAATTCAATTGGACTAAAATATGCTTAGGAATTCATTGCAGACACGTTTATCAAAATTGTTTAGTAATTTTGATAAAGTATAGTACTCTACAGTTTACTACAGCATTCAATAGGTAGCGCTAGCGAGACTAGCAGCCTGTATTTAGAGCCCAGTCCTCCACTAATAACCAGATTTTAGTACTCACCAATCCCGGATGATACTCTGGACCTGATGAGCAGACTGAAATGCCCTTTAAAACGTCCCCAGCCTAGACTGGCCTGATAATCTGCCAGTAAGACCGTCTGTCTGGTGGAGTGTCTCCAGCTCAGGGTTTAGGGCAGGAAAGAGGAGCATGGTGACAGACAGATGTGGGATGGGAAGGACCTTGCTGGAACTGGGACAGTTTCTTTGAGCGGGGGAATTGGATGGTTAGAGGTGAAAGGTCATCTGGAATTGGTGTGTGTATGTATGTGTGTTTATTGCATACTGTATGCATGTCTGTGTATGTGCACGTGGTTACGCGGGCGTGTGTGTATTTGCGTGCATTCATGTGTGTACATCTGTTTATGTGTGTGCACATTTGTATGGATGGATTCATGGCAGCATTCCTGTGTATGTGTAAGTCATGAATGATTATGCATCATATGTGGTGGGTATCTACCTCTCATTATGAGTCCATTATGACCCCATTCAGCTAATGTGCTTTGTGATTTCCAGGCCTGATTGGAGTTGTGTTAGGAGATGGACGGCCCTACCCTGTCTAGTCTACCATCACCTATCATACTGTAACCTTTTCACCCCAGTACCCTTAACCTACCTCCACCTCTATCTACACCTCCTATGATATTCTATGGACCCTTCTATGGACCCTAGTGTGGATGGGGCTAGCTAGCCATATAGACCCTAGTGTAGATGGGGCTAGCTAGCCATATAGACCCTAGTGTAGATGGGGCTAGCTAGCCATATAGACCCTAGTGTAGATGGGGCTAGCTAGCCATATAGACCCTAGTGTAGATGGGGCTAGCTAGCCATATAGACCCTAGTGTAGATGGGGCTAGCTAGCCATATAGACCCTAGTGTAGATGGGGCTAGTTAGCCATATAGACCCTAGTGTAGATGGGGCTAGCTAGCCATATAGACCCTAGTGTAGATGGGGCTAGTTAGCTAGCCCTATGGACCCTAGTGTAGGCGGGGTTAGCTATCCCTTGCTAGTAGTAGCCTTGTCTCTTACAGTGATGTCACCGTCCCAATGTCTGCTGCACCCAAACCACAAAAGCAACACTTTTATGGTCTCACACCAATCACATATTCAAAGGCCTTACGGGAACACCAATAACATGTAATTAATGCAACAGGTGTAGACTTTACCATGAAATGCTTACTAACGAGCCCTTCCCAACGACGCAATAAAAATAGTGACACAACAGGAATGAAATACACAAGACTGGAGCTACAGTATATACAGGGAGTACCAGTACCAGATCAATGTGGAGCTATATACAGGGAGTACCAGTACCAGATCAATGTGGAGCTATATACAGGAAGTACCAGTACCAGATCAATGTGGAGCTATATACAGGAAGTACCAGATCAATGTGGAGCTATATACAGGAAGTACCAGTACCAGATCAATGTGGAGCTATATACAGGGAGTACCAGTACCAGATCAATGTGGAGCTATATACAGGAAGTACCAGTACCAGATCAATGTGGAGCTATATACATGGAGTACCAGTACCCGATCAATGTGGAGCCATATACAGGAAGTACCAGTACCAGACCAATGTGGAGCTACATACAGGAAGTACCAGTACCAGATCAATGTGGAGCTACATACAGGAAGTACCAGTACCAGATCAATGTGGAGCTATATACAGGGAGTACCAGTACCAGATCAATGTGGAGCCATATACAGGAAGTACCAGACCAGACCAATGTGGAGCTACATACAGGAAGTACCAGTACCAGATCAATGTGGAGCTATATACAGGAAGTACCAGTACCAGACCAATGTGGAGCTATATACAGGAAGTACCAGTACCAGACCAATGTGGAGCTATATACAGGAAGTACCAGTAAAAAGATCAATGTGGAGCTATATACAGGAAGTACCAGTACCCGATCAATGTGGAGCCATATACAGGAAGTACCAGTACCAGACCAATGTGGAGCTACATACAGGAAGTACCAGTACCAGATCAATGTGGAGCTATATACAGGGAGTACCAGTACCAGATCAATGTGGAGCTATATACAGGAAGTACCAGTACCAGACCAATGTGGAACTATATACAGGAAGTACCAGTACCAGATCAATATGGAGCTATATACAGGAAGTACCAGTAAAAATATCAATGTGGAGCTATATACAGGAAGTACCAGTACCAGACCAATGTGGAGCTATATACAGAAAGTACCAGTACCAGATCAATGTGGAGCCATATACAGGAAGTACCAGATCAATGTGAGGCTATATACAGGAAGTACCAGTACCAGACCAATGTGAGGCTATATACAGGAAGTACCAGTACCAGATCAATGTGGAGCTATATACAGTGAGTACCAGTACCAGATCAATGTGGAGCCATATACAGGAAGTACCAGTACCAGATCAATGTGAGGCTATATACACGAAGTACCAGTACCAGATCAATGTGGAGCCATATACAGGAAGTACCAGTACCAGATCAATGTGGAGCTATATACAGGAAGTACCAGTACCAGATCAATGTGAGGCTATATACAGGAAGTACCAGTACCAGATCAATGTGGAGCTATGTACAGTGAGTACTAGTACCAGATCAATGTGGAGCCATATACAGGAAGTACCAGTACCAGATCAATGTGGAGCTATATACAGGAAGTACCAGTACCAGATCAATGTGAGGCTATATACAGGGAGTACCAGTACCAGACCAATGTGAGGCTATATACAGGAAGTACCAGTACCAGATCAATGTGGAGCTATATACAGTGAGTACCAGTACCAGATCAATGTGGAGCCATATACAGGAAGTACCAGTACCAGATCAATGTGAGGCTATATACACGAAGTACCAGTACCAGATCAATGTGGAGCCATATACAGGAAGTACCAGTACCAGATCAATGTGGAGCTATATACAGGAAGTACCAGTACCAGATCAATGTGAGGCTATACACAGGAAGTACCAGTACCAGATCAATGTGGAGCTATGTACAGTGAGTACCAGTACCAGATCAATGTGGAGCCATATACAGGAAGTACCAGTACCAGATCAATGTGGAGCTACATACAGGAAGTACCAGTACCAGATCAATGTGAGGCTATATACAGGAAGTACCAGTACCAGATCAATGTGGAGCTATATACAGGGAGTACCAGTACCAGATCAATGTGGAGCTATATACAGGAAGTACCAGTACCAGATCAATGTTGAGCCATATACAGGAAGTACTAGATCAATGTGGAACTATATACAGGAAATACCAGTACCAGATCAATGTGGAGCTATATACAGGAAGTACCAGTACCAGATCAGTGTGGAGCCATATACAAGGAGTACCAGTACCAGATCAATGTGCAGGGATACAAGTTATTTGAGGTAGATAAAGGCATGCTAAAGTGACTATGCACTTTTAACAACCTTCAAACAACCTTTGTGCAACATTTAGATAATGTATCTAAGGAGGATGACATCTCCCTTTCTCATACCCCTAACAATACAGCTCCTACCAATGGAGATAATGTCTCTGTGTGGTAGCAGTGGTGGTGATGATGTCATTATGGTCTCCCGTCTCATGAGAACGGGGCTAATTTACAGATGATTGATGTGTCCCGGTGGGAGCAGGCGGCAGCCATGGAAACCAGAGGGGAGAGATTGGACGTGAGGGGTGGGGAAGGTGTGTGTGGGGGCTGGGGGGGCAGTTTGTCGGAGTGTGTGTGTGTGTGAGAGAAGAGAAGAGAAGGAAGTGTGTGTGTCTATAACAGATGTCTGTGTCAGATATCTCCCAGGGTGTTTAGTAACCGTTTACGCACCACTCTCTTCGGAACCATCTGTCATCTGCTATCTATGCAAATGAGACAGACCAGCACCTTTTCAGTTTGCATTCTAGATCCCACAGATCAAACAACATCACCAACGTCATAACGGAATCATCAGGTAGTGAATGACTCCAACACAATACATCTAATCAGGATCCAATGTCACTCTCTCTCCCTCTCTCCTTTTCATCTCTTTATCTCTCCCTCTGTCTTCTTTTCTCTCTGTGCCTCCCAACTTAACTAGTGCTGTACCTGTTACTGTGAGGACGATAGACATGATATTTACCAAGACCCCATGAGCTGTATATACAGACCCAATAATCTCTAAATAAAAGGGCAACACACTCCATCACATGAGGTTGGTGGCACCTTATTTTATTTATGTGTATTTATTTCACCTTTATTTAACCAGGTAGGCTAGTTGAGAACACCTTTATTTAACCAGGTAGGCTAGTTGAGAACACCTTTATTTAACCAGGTTTAGAACACCTTTATTTAACCAGGTAGGCTAGTTGAGAACAAGTTCTCATTTACAACTGCGACCTGACCAAGTCTCTGCTAGGTAAAGCCCCGCCTTATCTCAACTCACTGGTCACCACGTAGTGCTACGGGTGGGTGCTGCTTTGGTGACCAGTGAGCTGAGATAAGGCGGGGCTTTACCTAGCAAAGACATAGATGTCCTGGAGCCAGTGGGTTTGGCGACGAATATGAAGCGAGGGCCAGCCAACGAGAGCATACAGGTTGCAGTGGTGGGTAGTATATGGGGCTTTGGTGACAAAACGGATGGCACTGTGATAGACTGCATCCAATTTGCTGAGTAGAGTGTTGGAGGCTATTTTGTAGATGACATCTCCGAAGTCGAGGATAGTCGGTAGGATAGTCAGTTTTATGAAGGAATGTTTGGCAGCATGAGTGAAGGATGCTTTGTTGCAAAATAGGAAACCGATTCTAGATTTAATTTTGGATCTGAGATGCTTAATGTGAGTCTGGAAGGAGAGTTTACAGTCTAACCAGACACACCAAAACCAGTCATTTGAGAAACCAAGGCTGTTGAGTCTGCCGATAAGAATGTGGTGATTGACAGAGTCGAAGGCCTTGGCCAGATTGATGAATACAGCTGCACAGTAATGTCTCTTATCGATGGCGGTTCTGATATCGTTTAGGACCTTGAGCGTGGCTGAGGTGCACCCATGACCAGCTCTGAAACCAGATTGCATAGCGGAGAAGGTACGGTGGGATTCGAAATAGTCGGTGATCTGTTTATTAACTTGGCTTTCAAAGGTCTGTAGCAGTTTGCGTCTAGACTGTCTCCCCCTTTGAAGAGGGGGATGACCGCGGCAGCTTTCCAATCTTTGGGCATCTCAGACGACACAAAAGAGAGGTTGAACAGGCTAGTAATAAGGGTTGCAAAAAATTCGGTGGATAATTTTAGAAAGAGAGGGTTCAGATTGTCTAGCCCGGGTGATATGTAGGGCTCCAGATTTTGCAGCTCTTTCAGAACATCAGATATCTGGATTTGGGTGAAAGAGAAATGGGGGAGGCTTGGGCAAGTTGTTCTGGGGGGTGCAGGGCTGTTGACCGGGGTAGGGGTAGCCAGGTGGAAAGCATGGCCAGCTGTAGAAAAATGCTTATTGAAACCTTTTAGAGTTTGTGCTACAGGATGCAAATTTCTGTTTGAAAAAGCTAGCTTTTGCTTTCCTAACTGCCGGTGTATATTGGTTCCTAACTTCCCTGAAAAGTTGCATATCACAGGGGCTATTTGATGCTAATGCAAAACGCCACAGGATGTTTTTGTGCTGGTCAATGGCAGTCAGGTATGTTGTGAACCAAGGGGTATATCTGTTCCTGGTTCTAAACCTTAATTGGGGAGGACTGGCTCGTGGTAATGGCTGGAGTGGCATAAGTCGAATGGTATATGAAGTGCCATTTTCTCCGTTCAAGCCATTATTATGAGCCGTCCACTGCACTCTATAATTTCCTGCCTGCAGCCGCTGTAAATATCGCCATTTGCTTTGGAGGTTGAGTTGAGTATATCATTCAGCGCCGAGCTTCCATTCTCCGTCAGAGGATCGTGAAGATCCCAGAAACACAATAGAAAACCAGCTGGGGTAGCAGAACTTGGGGAGCCGTGGGAGTCAGAACACAACCTAGGCCCATAAGAGCACTTAGAGTTGGCTGGATTTGAATAGATGTGTGGTGTGTGGACAGGTGGAGGAGAAGTTTACTCTAGCTCTTTCTTTTGCTCTCTCTCCTTTACGCTTGTTCCTACTACTGTTCCATCTGTGGAAGAACACATTTACATCTTACCGACTTCCTCTTGGGATGCGGGCCAAGAGTGTCCAGCAGGGAGAGGGAGGAGGAGGGGAGGGGAGAGGAGAGGGAGGAGGAGGGGAGGGGAGAGGAGAGGAGGGGAGAGGAGAGGAGGGGAGGGGAGAGGAGAGGAGGGGAGAGGAGAGGAGAGGAGGGGAGGGGAGAGGGAGAGGGAGAATGGTATTGGGATGCAAAGCTCCAAGAGACCGTTTAAACTAGGAAGCCGGAGATGAACAACAGATTGTTTGTACAGTACACCACCCAGACATTTGCTGTTCTATTGCCAGACATGGGGTTTTCTCCACCACAAGAGAGGAGTTGGCTGGATTTGAATAGATGTGTGGTGTGTGGACAGGTGGAGGAGAAGTTTACTCTAGCTCTTTCTTTTGCTCTCTCTCCTTTACGCTCTCTCTCACACACACACACGCGCGAGCACACACACGCGAGCACACACACACGAGCACACACACACACACACACACACACACACACACACACACACACACACCTACACAAACACCTACATAAACACGCACGCACGCACGCACGCACACCTACACCTACACACACACACACACACACACACACACACACACACACACACACACACACACACACACACACACACACACACACACACACACCTAAACACACCTACACAAACACACACACACCTACAAACACACACACACACACACACACACACACACACACACACACAGAGGTGAGAGAGTTCTTTATCTTCTATTGACAGAGGCTTCTCAGGAGCTTAGGCTGGTTGGTCCGGTGTGTGTGTAGGTGTGTGTGTGTGTGTAGGTGTGTAGGTGTGTGTATGTGTGTGTGTGAGCAGCCTGGTGGTAATTCCCTGGATGTCTGAAGCTTTGATCCCTGTGCTACAACACCTGTCTGACGCCTTGACAGACCTCACTGGAACACCCACTGCAAAGCAATTAAAGGTGTGTTTCTGGTTGTGGGTGTGTATGCGTATGTGTCCGTGCGCATGTGTCAGAGTGTCTGGCAGTCTCTCAACGCAATGTGTGTGTTTGTGTGTGTAAGTGTGTTGGGGGTGAGATGGCAAGGTGTTAGACTGCATCATGTCTAGGGATCACCTCAACGAGAGGTATGGCAGTAGCACACCTCAAACCACTCAGCTTCTAGCCTGAAAAAAAACACCTCTCTGCCTCAAACCACTCAGCTTCTAACCTGAGGAAAACCCCCTCTCTGCCTCAAACCACTCAGCTTCTAGCCTGAGGAAAATCACCTCTCTGCCTCAAACCACTCAGCTTCTAACCTGAGGAAAACCCCCTCTCTGCCTCAAACCACTCATCTTTTAACCTGAGGAAAACCACCTCTATGCCTCAAACCACTCATCTTTTAACCTGAGGAAAACCCCCTCTCTGCCTCAAACCCCTCAGCTTCTAACCTGAGGAAAACCCCCTCTCTGCCTCAAACCACTCAGCTTCTAACCTGAGGAAAACCCCCTCTCTGCCTCAAACCACTCAGCTTCTAACCTGAGGAAAACCCCCTCTCTGCCTCAAACCCCTCAGCTTCTAACCTGAGGAAAACCCCCTCTCTGCCTCAAACCACTCATCTTTTAACCTGAGGAAAACCCCCTCTCTGCCTCAAACCACTCAGCTTCTAACCTGAGGAAAACCTCCTCTCTGCTTTTTAAGGTAAGGGTTAGGCATGCTGGTTAGCAGTGTGATTAAGGTTAGGTTTAGGGTTAAGTTTAAAATCAGATTTTATGACTGTGTCTGTCAGCTAGTGACCACTCTGCAGAGCTGCCTCCAGAACAACATTCATGATGAAAAACGCTAACCTGCCTAAAAGATCAAGTGCAATTTGAAACTCATTTATCACGACACCACTCTGGTCACAAATCATACTTTTCTTCAAATCCCCTTTTTTGTGCCTCTCTTCCTGAGCCCATGTTAAATGGAGTTTGACAGCACAGTGTGCAGAGTAGTTTGCCAAACTCCTCAAGGAAGAATTGAACTGTCACTCACCAGCCTGCTTTGTGCCGAGGTGGGAGTGTGTGTCTGTGTGTGTCTCTGTGTGTGTGGGGGTAGGTGGGTTGGCGTGTGTTCAGATGCGGGTGTGTGCACATGCATGTGTAATTAAAAACAACAACGTTCTAGTCATTTAGCAGGTCTACACTCTTATCCTGAGTGACTTACAGGATTCATCTTCAGATAGCTACGTACGATAACCACAGCTCACAGTCATAGTAAGTAAACCTTTCCTCAATAAATCAGCTATCACCAAAGTCAGTGTGAGTAATGTAAAGGCAAAGGGGGCTAGCGAAAAAAAAGTATGGTAGGGTGATATACATTTTTTTCTCCTTCAGGGAGGTGGGGGGGGCTGTGGGATTTATCATGCATAATCATTTATTTTTATCCTGATTTCAACTTGATTACTTGTACAAACGGGTGTCTGTTTGTGCGCGGTACGTGTGCTTGTATGTATTTAAATGTGTGCGTTTTCCAACAGACCCTATCATCTCCACAGCTCCCACACCACATGTCAGTCATTTACCTAGGCTTGCCACTGTCAAGGCTCATCGCTAATGCTAGGTAGCCTCCCGCGGTCAGCCACTCACTAAACCCAGCCAGCTCCTTCAAACAGGAAGAGGCAGTACACCTGAGGCAGCAGGGTTGGAACCGTGTGATGATTGGTAGTTCCTGTGGACCCACTGCAGCTCACCGAGCCCTGCCAGTCTGATACACTTCAATGGTGCTACTCTATCTGGCCTGTTCCTTCTCTCTTTATTTCTCTCTCTCATATATATATATATATATATCTCCTCGCTCTCCTCTCGCTCTCTCTCTTTGCTCTCTCCTCTCTTTCTCTCTCTCCTCTCTCTCTCCTCTCTTTCTTTCTCCTCTCTCTCTATCTCCTTGCTCTATCTCTCTCTCTCCTCTCTTTCTCTCTCTCCTCTCTCCTCTCTTTCTCTCTCTCCTCTCTCTCTCTCTCTCCTCTCTCTCTATCTCCTTGCTCTATCTCTCTCTCTCTCCTATCTTCTCTCTCTCTTCTCACTCTCTCTCTCTTCTCTCTCTTTCTCTCTCCTCTCTCTCTCTCCTCTCTCTCTTTCTCTCTCCTCTCTCTCTTTCTCTCTCAAACACAATCTCTCTGTTTCTCTCTCTCGCTCTCGTTAATCAGCTCTCTCTTTCTCGCTCCTACATAAAACAGTCTGTCTATAAAACGCACACAAAATCCCGGGCCACTTGTTCTTCTCTTTGATGTTCTCTCTTCCAAGTCTCCCTCTCTTGTGTTTTTCCAGGGAGCTAGAGAAGGAGGAAAAGAACGAGTGAGTGAATCATCCTGGAGGATTACCTGTCCTTTTGTCTCCCATGCTCAGTCAGCACTGAACATCTCCGCACGCAGTCGCTCTCCTCCAAGATGGATGTGGGTTACAATGGAAATAGGACATTGATATGCTCCTACTGGGTGAACATGGGGGTTGTTGTGAGTTGGAAGTAGGTGTGTATGTTTATGCCAATACCGAGATATACATACAGTATATAATATAATATATAGCGCTTCTAAGGTTTAGATACCTACGCCGGTGTAGGGGCTTCATTTGTTTGCCGAGAATTTTCCTGCGCCGCAGGAAATACAGATGAGCTCCACGATTTACATAAATTCACTGAAAACCTGCACTAACATACGGTTATATTAAATGTACCACACTTTTCATGTTGCCTACTTTTGGCCAGCTGATAGCATAACCACCAATCATGCAACATTACGGACTAAACGTTCTAGTCCTGTTGCTGCCGGATTATCTAGGACAATACGGGTCAGATTATGATCCTACATCTGTACAGTATGCAGGGTAGAAGATGCTGATTACACTACATTACCATGTAGTGCTGTGGATATCCAAAATGGCCTGAAACCCTCTATACAGCACTCTGCTTTCATTCCCATAGTAGTCAGGAGTTGATGCCTGTACGAATATCACAGTCCACGAAACATTAGGAGAAAGACATGGCAACTGCTTTGTATTCTGAACAGAGACACTCCATTCATTTTGTATTCCATACAGTATAGACAGGAACACGTGCAGACTCTACAAGCAGCCCGCCTAGCGCTGGTCTGAAATGCAGGGCTAAATAACTACTGCTGGTCTCCATCCTGCTGTTACTCCCTGAAGACCCCAGCTCTTTGAAGCCTTTCTGGGCCAGGGACACATACAGACCAGTTTGTTTAGAACATGCGGGGAGAAAAACTCTTTAAAAATGTAGGCTAGTGCCCCCCCCCTCCCATACCAATAGGACAGACAGCACCATGCTCTGACATCTCAACACAAAGCTGGGTATTACAACTCTTACTGGTAGCAGCTGCTTCCTCAGAGGCACACTTGTCTTGACGGTGAAAACATAAAAGCGAAGCTGAGGACTAGAGGGGGACAGACTCTGAAAGGGAATAGCAGCACCCTAATGCTGACTCTGTGTTTGGGAGTGCTGGTGGTTGTTGTGTGTACGGGGGAGTTGTGTATCTCTCTGTTTTGAACAGTCTGTCTGCTCTTGTTAATCATAGTGTGTACTGCTGATGTAAAATATGATACGTCCCTCAGGTCTTTCTATAGGAAAAGATGCTTCCAATATAGGTTATACCGCAGGGGCACAAACATGCCAACAGACTAAATTAACAAGGTTGACTCCTTTCATATTATGTTTTTGTGTGCATATTCAACCTCGCCTTAGGCAAGACATTACAAGATTCAGCCCCCCAGTCGGAGTCCTAATCCGGGCTAAAATAATCTGTGTCAGGATGTAATTCACATGGTATGTCTTTTGATGTGGATTAGCTAGCCAAATCCTTTTAGCCAATAGCTCAGTAGAACTTTTTGGTGAGACGGCAGTTCACAACTCCACACCACTAACTCGTAGTAATGCTAATCTGTTTAAATCTGTGTTTTAGACTTTTAAACTACATACTATCTGCTAGGGAGACAAGTTTAACAACCCCACGAGGAAGTTAGTTCACACATGAGATCCTTGGGTGAAAAGATGTCCCAGAGACTTTGTTCAGGGTATGCTAAAGATGCTACTGCTAGGTGTTGGTTGTTTGTGTTGGGCTAATGCAGATGGATGTGACTAACGGACTAGAGAGGGGAATAATACAAAGCAGGATCAATTAGTTAGCAAGCTAACTTTAATGAACAACCGGAAATAACTATTGATTTTCTGGTGCGTTAAGAAAGTTTAACTTAGATACATTGCCTTCGGAATGTATTCAGACCCCTTGACTTTTTCCACACTTTGGTAGGTTACAGCCGTAATCTAAAAATTATTTATTAAATTGTTTTATGTCATCAATCTACACACAATACTCCATAATGACCTAGCAAAAAAACTGAAATGTAAGTATTAAAACCCTTTACTCAGTACTTAGTTGAAACACCTTTGACAGCGACTACAGCCTCAAGTCTTCTTGGGTATGATGCTACAAGCTTGGCACACCTGTATTTGGGGAGGTTCTCCTATTCTTCTCTGCAGATCCTCTCAAGTTCTGTCAGGTTGGATGGGGAGCTTTTCTGCAGAGCTATTTTAAAGTCTCTCCAGAGATGTTAGATCGGATTCAAGTCCGGGCTCTGGCTGGGTCACTCATGGACATTCAGAGACTTGTCCCGAAGTCAGTCCTGCGTTGTCTTGGCTGTGTGCCAAGACAACGTTTGTCTTGTTGGAAGGTGATCCTTCGCCCCAGTCTGCGGTCCTAAGCGATCTGGAGCTGGTTTTCATCAAGGATCTTTCTGTACTTTGCTCCGTTCATCTTCGCCTTGATCCAGACTAGTCTCCCAGTCCCTGCCCCTGAAAAACATCCCCACAGCATGATGCTGCTACCACCATGCTTCACCGTAGCGATGGTGCCAGGTTTCCTCCAGACATGATGCTTGGCAGTCAGACCAAAGAGTTTAATCTTGGTTTCATCAGACCAGAGAATGTTGTTTCTCATGGTCTGAGAGTCTTTAGGTGCCTTTAGGCAATCTCACAGCGGGTTGTCATTTGCCTTTTAGTGAGGAGTGGCTTCTGTCTGGTCACTCTACCATAAAGGCCTGATTGGTGGAATGCTTTAGAGATGGTTGTCCTTCTGGAAGGTTCTCCCATCTCCACAGAGGAACTCTGGAGCTCTGTCAGAGTGACCATTGGGTTCTTGGTCACCTCCCTGAGTTTGGCCGAACACTAGGAATTGTCTTGGTGGTTCCAAACTTCTTCCATTTAAGAATGATGGAGGCCACTGTGTTCTTGGGATCTTGCAATGTTGCATAAATGGTTTGGTACCCTTCCCCATATCAGTGCCTCAACACAATCCTGTCTCTCAGCTCTTAGGACAATTCCTTCAACCTCATGGCATGGTTTTTGCTCTGACATGCAGTGTCAACTGTGGAACCTTATATAGACAGGTGTGTTTCTTTCTAAATCATGTCCAATCAATTGAATTTACCACAGATGGACTCCAATCAAGTTGTGGAAACATCTCAAGGGTTATCCCTGGATACAGGATGTACCTGAGCTCAATTTGAAGTCTCATAGCAAAGGGTCTGAATACTTATGTTAATAGGGTATTTCTATTCTTTTTTTTAATAGAGTTGCAAAAATGTTGTTTTTTTAAACTGTTTTTGCTTTGTTATTATGCGGTGTTGTGTGTATAATGCTGAGGATTTTTATTTATTTAGAATAAGGCTGTAACGTAACAAAATGTGGAAAAAGTCATGGGATCTGAATACCTTCCAAAGGCACTGTATGTGTTTCTGGTTGTTGAGTCAATTAGAACTTGCCCATTTCAAGTTTCTCTTTCCCAAGATAAAGCAACAACAAAAAAATCTGAATATTTAGACAAGTTAGTTGTCTCACTAATTGATTCTGCTTTGTAGTACATCACTCAGACATGACTGATATGCTAAACATAAAGAAAAGGGACATGTTAATACTACCAAAAACTTAAAAATCTAGTTTTAATATTCTCCACATTCAGTATAAGGTTTAGATTTGCATAGTTGAATTATGATAATGAGGTAGCTGTGGAAGAGGGAGGATTTTCAATGAACCATAATTTCTCACTAATGTTGATCTATTACTCCTTTAGTGATCATTTATTACATAAAACATAATTTAGCCCCAAAATACATGTCTCCTTCTGAAGTGACATTTAATATATATATATATATTTTTTACATCTCTTTAAAATGCTCTATCATTGGTGAGTTAGTACGACGGGGATCATGTCACATAGTTCTTTCGCTTCTTATGTTGCACTGTAAGAGTCATTATAACATCAGGATCAGTGACACTTCAGAGGATTGCTAGCAGACACCCGCTATGCTTTACCCTTAATTCCTAAGCATTTGATCAAGTGCAGCCTGATCCCAAACGTAATGCATGTTTGTGTTGGAAGAGAGCTCCATTTGTGTAAAAACATCTACTCTGTCACAGTCCCTTGCCGCTGTGATACGTGAACATCATCCAGTGCCATCAAATAACTCGCAATAAGGAAGAAAAAAGAGCCTGAATCATTTAAATCCTCTGCTCAATATTCTTTATCCTTTAAGGTTCTTTATAATTTAATAAACAGGATTATAGTCGTCGGTTAGAGCGGAGCGAGGCTCGTTCCACATGTTCTGTTTCAGCCTGAACTCCACACACACAGTCTTATTAAGCCTTGTAAGATTACAGCCCTTAATCTTCAGGAACACATGTTGCGAAGAATAAAAGCAATTTTATTTGGGAAACCGGAGTCCAAGTTTAGCAGGAAATGAGCTTTCTCCATAATCTCATCTTTTTCTTTTTTAAGTAAATGAAAAGTCCTGTTATATAACGCGGCTCCTGTTCTGTGTGTGTGTGTCCAAGAACGCATGAATGACAACGTGTGTGTGTTTGTTAGTGTATTGTCACAGACAATCACACACACACACACACACACTGTGGGATTTGTTGGTAAATACCTCAGGTTTTACATGCAAACCAGTCTTTGATTGAGCTGGATTTAAATCCACCTGTTTTGGAACAGACGGGCTTCAGATGAATGTATTCCTTCTCCACCTCCCTTCTCCACCTCCCTTCTCCACCTCTCTTCTCCACCTCCCTTCTCCACCTCCCTTCTCCACCTCCCTTCTCCACCTCCCTTCTCCACCTCTCTTCTCCACCTCCCTTCTCCACCTCTCTTCTCCACCTCTCCTTCTCCACCTCCTTCTTCCCTTCTCCACCTCTCTTCTTCTCCACCTCCCTTCTCCACCTCTCTTCTCCACCTCCCTTCTCCACACCTCCCTTCTCCACCTCCCTTCTCCACCTCCCTTCTCCACCTCCCTTCTCCACCTCTCTTCTCCACCTCCCTTCTCCACCTCCCTTCTCCACCTCCCTTCTCCACCTCCCTTCTCCACCTCTCTTCTCCACCTCCCTTCTCCACCTCTCTTCTCCACCTCCCTTCTCCACCTCTCTTCTCCACCTCCCTTCTCCACCTCCCTTCTCCACCTCCCTTCTCCACCTCCCTTCTCCACCTCCCTTCTCCACCTCCCTTCTCCACCTCCTTCTTCCCTTCTCCACCTCCCTTCTCCACCTCCCTTCTCCACCTCCCTTCCCTTCCCACCTCCCTTCTCCACCTCCCTTCTCCACCTCCCTTCTCCACCTCCCTTCTCCACCTCCCTTCTCCACCTCCCTTCTCCACCTCCCTTCTCCACCTCCCTTCTCCACCTCCCTTCTCCACCTCCCTTCTCCACCTCCCTTCTCCACCTCCCTTCTCCACCTCCCTTCTCCACCTCCCTTCTCCACCTCCCTTCTCCACCTCTCTTCTCCACCTCCCTTCTCCACCTCCCTTCTCCACCTCCCTTCTCCACCTCCCTTCTCCACCTCCCTTCTCCACCTCCCTTCTCCACCTCCCTTCTCCACCTCTCTTCTCCACCTCCCTTCTCCACCTCCCTTCTCCACCTCCCTCCACCTCCCTTCTCCACCTCCCTTCTCCACCTCCCTTCTCCACCTCCCTTCTCCACCTCCCTTCTCCACCTCTCTTCTCCACCTCCCTTCTTCCCTCCACCTCCCTTCTCCACCTCCCTTCTCCACCTCCCTTCTCCACCTCCCTTCTCCACCTCCCTTCTCCACCTCCCTCCACCTCCCTTCTCCACCTCCACCTCCTTCTCCACCTCTCCTCCACCTCTCTTCTCCACCTCCCTCCACCTCTCTCCACCTCCCTTCTCCACCTCCCTTCTCCACCTCCCTTCTCCACCTCCCTTCTCCACCTCCCTTCTCCACCTCCCTTCTCCACCTCCCTTCTCCACCTCCCTTCTCCACCTCCCTCCACCTCCCTTCTCCACCTCCCTTCTCCACCTCCCTTCTCCACCTCCCTTCTCCACCTCCCTCCACCTCTCTTCTCCACCTCCCTTCTCCACCTCCCTTCTCCACCTCTCTTCTCCACCTCCCTTCTTCTTCCCACCTCCCTTCTTCCCACCTCCCTTCTCCACCTCCCTTCTCCACCTCCCTTCCCACCTCCCTTCTCCACCTCCCTTCTCCACCTCCCTTCTCCACCTCCCTTCTCCACCTCCCTTCTCCACCTCCCTTCTCCACCTCTCTTCTCCACCTCCCTTCTCCACCTCCTCCACCTCTTCTCCACCTCCCTTCTCCACCTCCCTTCTCCACCTCCCTTCTCCACCTCCCTTCTCCACCTCCCTTCTTCTCCCACCTCCCTTCTCCACCTCCCTTCTCCACCTCCCTTCTCCCACCTCCCTTCTCCACCTCCCTTCTCCACCTCCCTTCTCCACCTCCCTTCTCCACCTCCCTCCACCTCCCTTCCCACCTCCCTTCTCCACCTCCCTTCTCCACCTCCCTTCTCCACCTCCCTTCTCCACCTCCCTTCTCCACCTCCCTTCTCCACCTCCCTCCACCTCCCTCCACCTCCCTTCTCCACCTCCCTTCTCCACCTCCCTTCTCCACCTCCCTTCTCCACCTCCCTTCTCCACCTCCCTTCTCCACCTCCCTTCTCCACCTCCCTTCTCCACCTCCCTCTCCACCTCCCTTCTCCACCTCCCTTCTCCACCTCCCTTCTCCACCTCCCTTCTCCACCTCCCTTCTCCACCTCCCTTCTCCACCTCCCTTCTCCACCTCCCTTCTCCACCTCCCTTCTCCACCTCCCTTCTCCACCTCCCTTCTCCACCTCCCTTCTCCACCTCCCTTCTCCACCTCCCTTCTCCACCTCCCTTCTCCACCTCCCTTCTCCACCTCCCTTCTCCACCTCCCTTCTCCACCTCCCTTCTCCACCTCCCTTCTCCACCTCCCTTCTCCACCTCCCTTCTCCACCTCCCTTCTCCACCTCCCTTCTCCACCTCCCTTCTCCACCTCCCTTCTCCACCTCCCTTCTCCACCTCCCTTCTCCACCTCCCTTCTCCACCTCCCTTCTCCACCTCCCTTCTCCACCTCCCTTCTCCACCTCCCTTCTCCACCTCTCTTCTCCACCTCCCTTCTCCACCTCCCTTCTCCACCTCCCTTCTCCACCTCCCTTCTCCACCTCCCTTCTCCACCTCCCTTCTCCACCTCCCTTCTCCACCTCCCTTCTCCACCTCCCTTCTCCACCTCCCTTCTCCACCTCCCTTCTCCACCTCCCTTCTCCACCTCCCTTCTCCACCTCCCTTCTCCACCTCCCTTCTCCACCTCCCTTCTCCACCTCCCCACCTTCTCTCCACCTCCCTTCTCCACCTCCCTTCTCCACCTCCCTTCTCCACCTCCCTTCTCCACCTCCCTTCTCCACCTCCCTTCTCCACCTCCCTTCTCCACCTCCCTTCTCCACCTCCCTTCTCCACCTCCCTTCTCCACCTCCCTTCTCCACCTCCCTTCTCCACCTCCCTTCTCCACCTCCCTTCTCCACCTCCCTTCTCCACCTCCCTTCTCCACCTCCCTTCTCCACCTCCCTTCTCCACCTCCCTTCTCCACCTCCCTTCTCCACCTCCCTTCTCCACCTCCCTCCACCTCCCTCCACCTCTCCACCTCCCTTCTCCACCTCCCTTCTCCACCTCCCTTCTCCACCTCCCTTCTCCACCTCCCTTCTCCACCTCCCTTCTCCACCTCCCTTCTCCACCTCCCTTCTCCACCTCCCTTCTCCACCTCCCTTCTCCACCTCCCTTCTCCACCTCCCTTCTCCACCTCCCTTCTCCACCTCCCTTCTCCACCTCCCTTCTCCACCTCCCTTCTCCACCTCCCTTCTCCACCTCTCTTCTCCACCTCCCTTCTCCACCTCCCTTCTCCACCTCTCTTCTCCACCTCCCTTCTCCACCTCCCTTCTCCACCTCCCTTCTCCACCTCCCTTCTCCACCTCCCTTCTCCACCTCCCTTCTCCACCTCCCTTCTCCACCTCTTCTCCACCTCCCTTCTCCACCTCCCTTCTCCACCTCCCTTCTCCACCTCCCTTCTCCACCTCCCTTCTCCACCTCCCTTCTCCACCTCCCTTCTCCACCTCCCTTCTCCACCTCCCTTCTCCTCCACCTCTCTTCTCCACCTCCCTTCTCCACCTCCCTTCTCCACCTCTCTCCACCTCTCTCCACCTCCCTTCTCCACCTCCCTTCTCCACCTCCCTTCTCCACCTCCCTTCTCCACCTCCCTTCTCCACCTCCCTTCTCCACCTCCCTTCTCCACCTCCCTTCTCCACCTCCCTTCTCCACCTCCCTTCTCCACCTCCCTTCTCCACCTCTCTTCTCCACCTCCCTTCTCCACCTCCCTTCTCCACCTCCCTTCTCCACCTCCCTTCTCCACCTCCCTTCTCCACCTCTCTTCTCCACCTCCCTTCTCCACCTCCCTTCTCCACCTCCCTTCTCCACCTCCCTTCTCCACCTCTTCTCCACCTCCCTTCTCCACCTCCCTTCTCCACCTCCCTTCTCCACCTCTCTTCTCCACCTCCCTTCTCCACCTCCCTTCTCCACCTCTCTTCTCCACCTCCCTTCTCCACCTCCCTTCTCCACCTCCCTTCTCCACCTCTCTTCTCCACCTCCCTTCTCCACCTCCCTTCTCCACCTCCCTTCTCCACCTCTTCTCCACCTCCCTTCTCCACCTCCCTTCTCCACCTCCCTTCTCCACCTCCCTTCTCCACCTCCCTTCTCCACCTCCCTTCTCCACCTCCCTTCTCCACCTCCCTTCTCCACCTCTCTTCTCCACCTCTCTTCTCCACCTCTCTTCTCCACCTCTCTTCTCCACCTCCCTTCTCCACCTCTCTTCTCCACCTCCCTTCTCCACCTCCCTTCTCCACCTCTCTTCTCCACCTCCCTTCTCCACCTCCCTTCTCCACCTCCCTTCTCCACCTCCCTTCTCCACCTCCCTTCTCCACCTCCCTTCTCCACCTCCCTTCTCCACCTCTCTTCTCCACCTCCCTTCTCCACCTCCCTTCTCCACCTCCCTTCTTCCTCCAACCCTTCCAAATACTGCACATTTCTGGCCCATGTTCACTGCACTTTGCGGAGAGAGCGCGCGGTGCAAAGATGACGATAAGCCAAAGCTTTAAATCCCAGACTTAGCTGTCTTATCGAGAGCTGCAGGAGCGAACAGAGCGCTTTAATGGGGGATGTGTGTGTCGTCTGGGATTTAACTGCAAATGCATTAAGATTCCTTCCCTACTGCGCTGGCACATTTTCCACCATCACATATTTCAGCTTAAAGCATTTTTTTCCTACAGAATTACACTTTCAGCTCCTAATAAATGAGATTGACGACATGCCGTCGCTGTGATGTCACGGGTCATATTTCAGGGCAGAGAAACCCGTCAGTAGCAGATATACAGTAGATGTATTTATCCCTGTACTGCATTCATCTACTGTAGTTAGTGTCTTCTTCTTTGCGAGATGCCATATCAATGATTTCTATGGGAGGGGGGAAAAAAGCTGAAAGCAAAAACCACTCGACAAATCCATTTAGGGAGAATTTTTTGCCGTTAAAGTTTTGGCTGCAGTGTCAAGTAACGGAGAAATATATATTTGGTAGCGCAGTGGGGGGCGAGCAGCTGCAGAGTAAAGCTGCTCCAATAATTCCCTGACTGCCTGTTTGTTTACTTGACGGAAACGCTTCCTGACACACCCCTCCTCGCTCCAGATTGCGCCGAACACGTCAGATGGTAAATGATTTCAATTTAATCTCCTTCAAATTAGCTGTTTACACGGATCCCATTAAGACACAGCCACTTGATGTAGAGGGAAATAGAAGCCAGAGTGGAGCAACACATTAGGTCCTTCCACTTTATAAAGGCAGATGTATAATCTGTTTACCATCTATCAAAGAGGTTAAGGGTCAGAGGTCCATTTGAGAGGGTTTAAGAAAAGCAGAGGTATTAATGGACATCCATTACAATGATCTGATCATCCAGAGTGTCATTCAGAGAAAGCCTATCAAACTCATTGGCACAGTCAGTAAAGCAGTGGCAATACTTCACCTCACTCCTGATTGTAAATCATCATACCAAGTAATGCTACTGTGTCTTGGCAGTCAGTAGTAGGTAATCAGTCCACTTTGTCCAGTCCAATGAGTCAAACTGTAATTGAATGTGACAAACAGGGCACAGATGTAAAGGGTAGTACTGCGTGGCAGTACTGGCAGCCTCATACAATGGCAGCGCCCCAGGTTGGAGCTGGATGGCACGAGGAGCTCGGTCTCTGGCCTGGCACTGTCCCCCCAGGGTGTCACCCATGCCCCTGCCAGTATCCACGTCCTGTTATCTCTGCTCACACACTGCCCCCCCCCCCCCCCCCCTCCTGTGATCACTCAGGTGCACACACATGGGCGTAATGAACTCCTACGTTGACTTTAACACTTCACTGGGCTCCTCGCTCAGACAAATGCCAAAACAAATCTTGTCATAATTAGCCGTAATCCAGCTCATTACCGTCTGCTTAATTATCCTATTAATAACCTCAGTTCCCTGTGAGAGCTTGTTTGCGGCGGCAGGCAAATGTTTGTTCCTAAATGAGCAAACACAGGAAGACAACAGCACTGTTCAAACACGAGGGCTTTGACAATGTAAAACAGGGCAGGATTAATACTCAATGTGGATGTGGCTTATCTCCCGCTCTCCGCTCCGACTGGCTCTGTTAGCTGTCCTGGGGCTCTGACAGACAGGTGATAGGCCAGGTCGGGCAGCCAGGTTTAGAATAGGAGAGCAGTAGTGCTCTTAGAGAGGATAAAGAGTCATTTCAGACCACGCTGTTAGAGGATAAAGAGTAATTTCAGACCACGCTGTTAGAGGATAAAGAGTCATTTCAGACCACGCTGTTAGAGGATAAAGAGTCATTTCAGACCATGCTGTTAGAGAGGATAAAGAGTCATTTCAGACCATGCTGTTAGAGGATAAAGAGTCATTTCAGACCACGCTGTTAGAGGATAAAGAGTAATTTCAGACCACGCTGTTAGAGGATAAAGAGTCATTTCAGACCATGCTGTTAGAGAGGATAAAGAGTCATTCCAGACCACGCTGTTAGAGGATAAAGAGTCATTTCAGACCACGCTGTTAGAGGATAAAGAGTCATTTCAGACCATGCTGTTAGAGAGGATAAAGAGTAATTTCAGACCACGCTGTTAGAGGATAAAGAGTCATTTCAGACCACACTGTTAGAGGATAAAGAGTCATTTCAGACCCCGCTGTTAGAGGATAAAGAGTAATTTCAGACCACGCCGTTAGAGGATAAAGAGTCATTTCAGACCACGCTGTTAGAGGATAAAGAGTCATTTCAGACCATGCTGTTAGAGAGGATAAAGAGTCATTTCAGACCATGCTGTTAGAGAGGATAAAGAGTCATTCCAGACCACGCTGTTAGAGGATAAAGAGTCATTTCAGACCACGCTGTTAGAGGATAAAGAGTCATTTCAGACCACACTGTTAGAGGATAAAGAGTCATTTCAGACCATGCTGTTAGAGAGGATAAAGAGTAATTTCAGACCACGCTGTTAGAGGATAAAGAGTCATTTCAGACCACACTGTTAGAGGATAAAGAGTCATTTCAGACCCCGCTGTTAGAGGATAAAGAGTCATTTCAGACCACGCTGTTAGAGGATAAAGAGTCATTTCAGACCACACTGTTAGAGGATAAAGAGTCATTTCAGACCCCGCTGTTAGAGGATAAAGAGTCATTTCAGACCACGCTGTTAGAGGATAAAGAGTCATTTCAGACCACACTGTTAGAGGATGAAGAGTCATTTCAGACCACGCTGTTAGAGGATGAAGAGTCATTTCAGTGTTATGCCTCTTGACCTTTCTGTCCCTTTATTCTTATTGTTCCAGATGAGGGTGATTGATATGGCTAGGGTTTTTTTCAACTGGACTGGTTAATTAATGGCTGTTTTCATTTGTTTGTTCAGGATCTAGATAAATTAAAATGTATTGAAGATTTATCGAGGAGAAATTAGAATGACATGATTACAGTGGCAAGGAAAAGTATGTGAACCCTTTGGAATGATCTGGATTTCTACATAAATTGGTCATCAAATTTGATCTGACCCTCATCTAAGTCACAACAATAGACACACACAGTGTGCTTAAACTAATAACACACAAACAATTATACGTTTTCATGTCTTTATTGAACACAATGTGTAAACATTCACAGTGCAGGGTGGAAAAAGTACAGTGCCTTGCGAAAGTATTCGGCCCCCTTGAACTTTGCGACCTTTTGCCACATTTCAGGCTTCAAACATAAAGATATAAAACTGTATTTTTTTGTGAAGAATCAACAACAAGTGGGACACAATCATGAAGTGGAACAACATTTATTGGATATTTCAAACTTTTTTAACAAATCAAAAACTGAAAAATTGGGCGTGCAAAATTATTCAGCCCCCTTAAGTTAATACTTTGTAGCGCCACCTTACCCCAAGTAAGGGGTATGTCTCTATCAGTTTTGCACATCGAGAGACTGAATTTTTTTCCCATTCCTCCTTGCAAAACAGCTCGAGCTCAGTGAGGTTGGATGGAGAGCATTTGTGAACAGCAGTTTTCAGTTCTTTCCACAGATTCTCGATTGGATTCAGGTCTGGACTTTGACTTGGCCATTCTAACACCTGGATATGTTTATTTTTAAACCATTCCATTGTAGATTTTGCTTTATGTTTTGGATCATTGTCTTGTTGGAAGACAAATCTCTGTCCCAGTCTCAGGTCTTTTGCTGACTCCATCAGGTTTTCTTCCAGAATGGTCCTGTATTTGGCTCCATCCATCTTCCCATCAATTTTAACCATCTTCCCTGTCCCTGCTGAAGAAAAGCAGGCCCAAACCATGATGCTGCCACCACCATGTTTAACAGTGGGGATGTTGTGTTCAGGGTGATGAGCTGTGTTGCTTTTACGCCAAACATAACGTTTTGCATTGTTGCCAAAAAGTTCAATTTTGGTTTCATCTGACCAGAGCACCTTCTTCCACATGTTTGGTGTGTCTCCCAGGTGGCTTGTGGCAAACTTTAAACAACACTTTTTATGGATATCTTTAAGAAATGGCTTTCTTCTTGCCACTCTTCCATGAAGGCCAGATTTGTGCAATATACGACTGATTGTTGTCCTATTGACAGAGTCTCCCACCTCAGCTGTAGATCTCTGCAGTTCATCCAGAGTGATCATGGGCCTCTTGGCTGCATCTCTGATCAGTCTTCTCCTTGTATGAGCTGACAGTTTTGAGGGACGGCCAGGTCTTGGTAGATTTGCAGTGGTCTGATACTCCTTCCATTTCAATATTATCGCTTGCACAGTGCTCCTTGGGATGTTTAAAGCTTGGGAAATCTTTTTGTATCCAAATCCGGCTTTAAACTTCTTCACAACAGTATCTCGGACCTGCCTGGTGTGTTCCTTGTTCTTCATGAGGCTCTCTGCGCTTTTAACGGACCTTTGAGACTATCACAGTGCAGGTGCATTTATACGGAGACTTGATTACACACAGGTGGATTGTATTTATCATCATTAGTCATTTAGGTCAACATTGGATCATTCAGAGATCCTCACTGAACTTCTGGAGAGAGTTTGCTGCACTGAAAGTAAAGGGGCTGAATAAGTTTGCACGCCCAATTTTTCAGTTTTTGATTTGTTAAAAAGGTTTGAAATATCCAATAAATGTCGTTCCACTTCATGATTGTGTCCCACTTGTTGTTGATTCTTCACAAAAAAATACAGTTTTATATCTTTATGTTTGAAGCCTGAAATGTGGCAAAAGGTCGCAAAGTTTAGGTGGGCCGAATACTTTCGCAAGCACTGTATGTGAACCCTTGGATTTAATAACTGGTTGACCCTCCTTTGGAAGCAATAACCTCAACCAAATGTTTTCTGTAGTTGCGGATCAGACCTGCACAACGGTCAGGAGGAATTTTTGAACATTCCTCTTTACAAAACTGTTTCAGTTCAGACATATTCTTGTGATGTCTGGTGTGAACTGCTCTCTTGAGGTCATGCCACTGCATCTCAATCAGGTTGAGGTCAGGACTCTGACTGGGCCAGACCAGAAGGTGTATTTTCTTCTGTTGAAGCCATTCTGTTGTTGATTTACTTCTGTGTTTTGGGTCGTTGTCCTGTTGCATCACCCAACTTCTGTTGACCTTCAATTGGCAGACAGATACCCTTACATTCTCCTGTAAAAAGTCTGGATAAACTTGGGAATTCGTTTTTCCGTCGATGATAGCAAACTGTCCAGGCCCTGAGGCAGCAAAGCAGACCCAAACCATGATGCTCCCTCCACCATACTTTACAGTTGGGATGAGGTTTTGATGTTGGTGTGCTGTGCCTTTTTTTCTCCACACATAGTGTTGTGTGTTCCTTTGCAAACAACTCCACTTTAGTTTCATCTGTCCACAAAATATTTTGCCAGTAGCGCTGTGGAACATCCAGGTGCTCTTTTGCAAACTTCAGACAGCAGTGGCTTCTTCCGTGGTGTTCTCCCATGAACACCATTCTTGTTTAGTGTTTTACGTATCTTAGACTTGTCAACAGAGATGTTAGCATGTTCCAGAGATTTCTGTAAGTCTTTAGCTGACACTCTAGGATTCTTCTTAACCTCATTGAGTATTCTGCGCTGTGCTCTGGCAGTCATCTTTGCAGGACGGCCTCTTCTAGGGAGAGTAGCAACGGTGCTGAACTTTCTCCATTTACAGACAATTTATTTTACCTTGGACTGATGAACATCAAGGCTTTTAGAGATACTTTGTAACCATTTCCAGTTTTATGCAGGTCAACAATTCTTAATCTTAGGTCTTCTGAGATCTATTTTGTTTGAGGCATGGATCACATCAGGCAATGCTTCTTGTGAGTAGCAAACTCAAATTTTGTGAGTGTTTTGTATAGGGCAGGGCAACTCTAACCAACATCTCCAATCTCATCTCATTGATTGGACTCCAGGTTAGCTGACTCCTGACTTCAATTAGCTTTTGGAGAAGTCATAAGTCTAGGGGTTCATATATGTTTTCCAACCTACACTGTGAATTTTTTTATTATGAATTCAATATAGACAATTTGTGTGTTATTAGTTTAAGCACACCATGTGTGTCTATTGTTGTGACTTAGATGATGGTCAGATCAAATTTTATGACCAATTTATGCAGAAATCCAGGTAATTCATAAAGGGTTCACATACTTTTTATTGTCACAATAGAATTAAAATCACATTTTTTGCATGTTATGTAAACCATTCCATTAGTATGTGTTAGTGGACTAGTGTTAGCTTTTATTAGCATGTATGTAACACAGAACCCAAACCGGCTGCGCGCCATCGTGCATAAATGTATTTTGTCCCCCCACACCAAACGCGATCACGACACGCAGGTTAAAATATCAAAACAAACCCTGAACCAATTACATTAATTTGGGGACAGGTCGAAAAGCATTACACCTTTATGGCAATTTAGCTAGCTAGCTTGCACTTGCTAGGTAATTTGTCCTATTTAGCTAGCTTGCTGTTGCTAGCTAATTTGTCCTGGGATATAAACATTGAGTTGTTATTTTACCTGAAATGAACAAGGTCCTCTACTCTGACAATTCATCCACACATAAAATGGTCAGCCGAATCATTTCTAGTCATTTCTCCTCCTTCCAGGCTTTTTATTCTCTTGACTTTATATTGCGATTGGCAACTTTCATAAATTAGGTGCGCTACCGCCACCGACCTCGTTCGTCTTTCAGTCACCCACGTGGGTATAACCAATGAGGAGATGGTACGTGGGTACCTGCTTCTATAAACCAATGAGGAGATGGGAGAGGCAGGACTTACAGCATGATCTGCATCAGAAATAGAACTGACTTCTATTTTAGCCCTTGGCAACGCAGACGATCGTTTGGCGCGCGAGAGCAGTTGGTGCAATAATTGAATAAAACGATTTTGAAATGTATTTTGCAACGCTCGCGCACACAACACGAGCGGTGTAGTCAGCCTGTTACACTTACTTTATTTGGATAGTCTGGATGTTTCATCTCTAGATGCTCTACAGATGGTCATACTGTCAATAAACTGTCTGTTGATAACGCAACTGCTTGCTAAGGTTAGGGTTAGAATAAGGGTTAGGGTAAGGGCTTTAGAGCTAGGGTTAGAATAAGGGTTAGGGTTAGGGTTAGTAGATAGTTAGTTGAAATGTTACTGATAGTCTGTAGCACGTCTACAGATGGACTATCCAAATAAAGTGTTACCTTTGTTAGCCTATACTATCTGCTCTTCACAACCACTCAACATTACCTGACCTCTGTGAAGAGAGATCGATTCACTGGCATTAACATCCTCACCTGTCAATCATCTGTCAAACCCCTCCCCCTTACGACAAGCAAACCTGCCCTGTCCATTCTCACTCTATCCGTCTCAGCTAACTCCAATTAAATAAAGAGGTGAATTACTACCCCTGACACGTGGATCCAAACCCTTCCCTCCCTCCATCACTTCTCTCTATCCTCATCAGCAGTCAGGTCCAAGGTCTATAGCCCAGGTCCAGACTCCCCAGAGGGCCTCTAAGAACCGACCAGCCAACAGCAGCAAGCTAGCCCTTCCTCTCTGCGAGTGGCTGGTGTGTACGAGCTGTATGAATAAAGCATGGGCCTTACAGCTCAGTGAAACCTCAGCCACTGTAAGCAGACACGGGGCTGAGGCAATCCAGACCACATCCTCATTCAGTCACCACGGCCGGTCCGACCTCTCCCATCTGGCAGTCAGCTCCTCAGCCTCTTATATAATGAATGACCCCTATCTGATGAACACACACAGAACCACACAGTATGCAAGCATGCGTGCACAGACACACATGTATGAATACACACACACCTACACATACAGTAAATACACACATACACATACACATACACGCGCACACACACACACACACACACACACACACACACACACACACACACACACACACACGCATGTAAATACAGTATGTATGCATGCATGCATTCACACGCTCTCCCTCTCGCTCTCTTTTACTTAATCCCTCCCTTGGTGTGAAATGGCAACATATTGAAAGGTGTTGAAGGTTCAGGGTTGGTGGGTTGCTGTTGGTGATTTCTATCGGAGGGGGAAAAGCTGAAAGCAAAAACCACTCGACAAATCCATTTAGGACTGAGACTGAGGACGACAGACAGTGTGAGTCTGAGGACGGCAGACAGTGTGAGACTGAGGACGGCAGACAGTGTGAGACCGAGGACGGCAGACAGTGTGAGACCGAGGACGGCAGACAGTGTGAGACCGAGGACGGCAGACAGTGTGAGACCGAGGACGGCAGACAGTGTGAGACTGAGGACGACAGACAGTGTGAGACTGAGGACGACAGACAGTGTGAGACCGAGGACGGCAGACAGTGTGAGACCGAGGACGGCAGACAGACAGTGTGAGACCGAGGACGGCAGACAGACAGTGTGAGACTGAGGACGGCAGACAGACAGTGTGAGACTGAGGACGGCAGACAGACAGTGTGAGACTGAGGACGGCAGACAGACAGTGTGAGACTGAGGACGGCAGACAGACAGTGTGAGACTGAGGACGGCAGACAGACAGTGTGAGACTGAGGACGGCAGACAGACAGTGTGAGACTGAGGACGGCAGACAGACAGTGTGAGACTGAGGACGGCAGACAGACAGTGTGAGACTGAGGACGGCAGACAGTGTGAGACTGAGGACGGCAGACAGTGTGAGACTGAGGACGGCAGACCGTGTGAGACTGAGGACGGCAGACCGTGTGTGAGGACGACAGACACAGTGTGAGACCGAGGACGACAGACGGTGTGAGTGTGAGACCGGGGACGACAGACAGTGTGAGACCGAGGACGACAGACAGTGTGAGACCGAGGACGACAGACAGTGTGAGACCGAGGACGACAGACAGTGTGAGACCGAGGACGACAGACAGTGTGAGACCGAGGACGACAGACAGTGTGAGACCGAGGACGACAGACAGTGTGAGAAACAGAGTTCAAGACAAGAAACAGAAGGAGAAATCTAGGATCAATAGATGTTCCTTGCTAGTAAAAACCGGCAGACATATTGAAATCTAGAAGAAAGGTAAATAATTGATGGCATCTCTTTTTCACTTTGCTTCAGATGTTTCATGGCTCCTCCAGATGGGATTACTAGTAAAGGGGGTTAGATCTTGGAAAAGTATCAATGATTCATACAAATATCATGAGCGCTGCTTGCTTACAAAAGGAGTAAGTCATGTGTGTGTGTGTGTGTGTGTGTGTGTGTGTTGATGGATAACTAAAAGGACAGGCTAGACCCAGAAGATAAAGGAGTACAACACCACACAACAACAAGAACAGAGGTTAAAAAGAGGATAAACAAAGAGAGAGAGAGAGACAGTAAAGCCATGACAGAGACAAAGTGCATTACCATATCTGACAGATCCTGTATGACTAGTGTTTCAGCCAGCTGCATGGAGGAACAGAAGCAAGACAGAGAGAGAAGAGGGAGAGAAGGATAGAGAGAGAGATGGAGAGGGGCTGGTGGCAAGGGGGGGGGGGGGGGGGGGGGGGCGGAACAGGCCAGATAGCACCATTGAAGTGTATCAGACTGGCAGGGCTTGGTGAGCTGCAGTGTGTCCACAGGGACTACCTATCGTCACACGATGCCAACCCTGCTGCCTCAGGTGTATTGCCTCTTCCTGTTTGAAGGAGCTGACTGGATTTAGTGAGTGGCTAGCCGCGGGAAAGGCTAGCTAGTGAAGAACCTTGACTGTGGCCAGCCCTTTCAGAAGGCTATAAATGTAGTGAGGGAGATCTGGAGATGATGGGATCTGTTGGGGATACTACAGAGGGCAGATGGGAGATGTCTATGCTTAAACACACATACACACACACACACACACACACACACACACACACACACGTTTACGGACGCACACACACTTAGCCAGCCAAACTGACTATCGTCACTTTAGATTCCGAGGTGTTAAAATACAGCCCATTTAAGAGGGGGCAGTCTAAGTCGTTACGGCTGAAGCTCTGACAATTAGTCATCATAATATTGCTTCGACATCGGCGACAGTAATACATGCAGTTATGTATGTGAGCATCCAAGCGGCGCTAACATCCCACAGCGTTCCTGAGCCACACCGGCGCGCACAATAACCAATAGACTGGAGCCTTTCTCCGTAATGAGAGAACATGAGCTGCATAAAACCAGGATGACAGCAGGAGAGGTGAATGACAACACCAGCAGGATGACAGCAGGAGAGGTGAATGACAACACCAACAGGATGACAGCAGGAGAGCTGAATGACAACACCAGCAGGATGACAGCAGGAGAGGTGAATGACAACACCTGCAGGATGACAGCAGGAGAGGTGGATGACAACACCAGCAGGATGACAGCAGGACAGCTGAATGACAATACCAGCAGGATGACAGCAGGAGAGGTGAATGACAACACCAGCAGGATGACAGCAGGAGAGGTGGATGACAACACCAGCAGGATGACAGCACACAGGGAAGGGTTAGCGGTTAGAGACCTAGCGCCCGCCGTGTTAACCGTCTCCCCAGTGGAAGCAGACAAGCGTGACACGTTTAGGAGACTAGCGTGACACGTTTAGGAGACTAGCGTGACACGTTTAGGAGACTAGCGTGACACGTTTTGGAGACAAGCGTGACACGTTTAGGAGACAAGCGTGACACGTTTAGGAGACTAGCGTGACACGTTTAAGAGACTAGCGTGACACGTTTAGGAGACTAGCGTGACACGTTTAGGAGACTAGCGTGACACGTTTAGGAGACTAGCGTGACACGTTTAGGAGACTAGCGTGACACGTTTAGGAGACTAGCATGACACGTTTAGGAGACTAGCGTGATTTATTCAGTCACCGTCGGACGTCATCGTTGAAAAAGCCTCTCTGTCGCCCGGGAAGTGGATGGTTCTCTGTCTCCCGGGAAGTGGATGGTTCTCTGTCTCCCGGGAAGTGGATGGTTCTCTCTCCCGGGAAGTGGATGGTTCTCTGTCTCCCGGGAAGTGGATGGTTCTCTCTCCCGGGAAGTGGATGGTTCTCTCTCCCGGGAAGTGGATGGTTCTCTGTCTCCCGGGAAGTGGATGGTTCTCTCTCCCGGGAAGTGGATGGTTCTCTCTCCCGGGAAGTGGATGGTTCTCTCTCCCGGGAAGTGGATGGTTCTCTGTCTCCCGGGAAGTGGATGGTTCTCTGTCTCCCGGGAAGTGGATGGTTCTCTGTCTCCCGGGAAGTGGATGGTTCTCTGTCTCCCGGGAAGTGGATGGTTCTCTGTCTCCCGGGAAGTGGATGGTTCTCTGAGTAAACACGTTTTATACCGCCGCCGACACTGACAGAATATTCTATTCATATTTAGTTAACATCTGTTTCATAACTCTGAACCAGGTGAGTAGATATAGAAAAACAAGAGAGGAGGATTTTGAGAAACTCTGGGCTTTAACTTTTCAACCCAACCCGGGAACATGTTTCTGTGGGGAACAATGTTTCTGTGGGGAACAATGTTTCCGTGGGGAACAATGTTTCCGTGGGGAACAATGTTTCCTTGGGGAACAATGTTTCCGTGGGGAACAATGTTTCCGTGGGGAACAATGTTTCCGTGGGGAACAATGTTTCCGTGGGGAACAATGTTTCCGTGGGGAACAATGTTTCTGTGGTTAATAAAAAGACAAACATCTCTCTTTGTCTATGACATCATGGACCGGGCCTTGAATCTGTCTGCTCCTGTACAATGACATCACTCCCCTCCCTCTCTTTTGTCCCTCCCATTCTCCTCCTCCCCTGTCAAATAAGCTGCCAACCCACAATGCATGGCGGCTGGCAGGCAGGAAGCAGATGGCTTGCTGGCCCTCGCGGATGGCAGGGGACCAAGGGTGGCACCGGTGGTTGTTTTTGATGAGCTATGCACATACGAAACCAGCACATCTGGTGCTACCATGTGGGACCCTCAATTTGGCCAAGGCCCATCAAGTCAGAATCCCCAACACACACACACACACACACACACACACACACACACTATGAATGATGCCTGATGGGAGGTGGGGCCGAGCCGCTACACATACATACACACACACACAGGTCGGCCCCCCTCGTCACTGACTTTGATTAAAAATCCCCCCCCCCCAAATAATGAATAAATAATGAATATGCAGCAGTATTAAGCCAGCCTTGGAGAGGAGCTGATTTGTCAATTGTCCGTATTTCATCACCAAGATCCAGCAACACCTCCAGGGTGCTATAATGGAAAACAGAAGAAAAAAGGCCTCCTCATCATTCGATTGCTCCGTTATCTTAATCATTAAGCTCTTCGGTGCTTAATGAATGCCTCGACGAGGGTTTGGGAGAGAATTAGGACGTGATTGGTTGGCGGAGGTGTGAGTGAGTGATCTGAATGCTAAGTCAGAGGTATTCTAGAGAGACGAGTGATTCACACGCGGCGCTCAGCGACTCGCCATCCATTAGATTGTTTTAATTAAGCTTAATTAGAGATGCAATTACAATGATGGGCTTGATAACCGGTATTAAATCATTCATCCATAAATGTTATGTTAAAATGGAAGGAGAAGAAAAACTAATGAGGACGAGAAAGAAGAGGGGATGAGGGGGATGACGGGGGGGTGGAGGACTGTTGGCAAACGGCCAGCAATTAGTTGGATGTGCTCGATTGCAGAGCCTCCGGTGTGATGACTCATGTTGACAGGTGTTGAAGGAGAGTTATGTGTGTCGGGGGAACCAGGTAAACACACAAACACACACACACTCTCATCCCATCCCCAGCTCACAGATAAATCCTGTGTGTTTATTACCCACGGTCAGCAGGTCAGGGGGTCAGCAGGTCAGGGGGTCAGCAGGTCAGATGAAACTGGACATGGTTCTTTTTCATTGCCCTCTCCTATGTTTGACGCTGACAGGATGACTAGGTCATTTTGAAATGCCTTGTAAATGTGTCAGCTGTATTAAAGACACACTCCAGAATCTTAAGCACAACAAATGTGTAGCATTTAATAATATTTAATTGGAACTGCACAGGAAATAACATTTCCAACGAGTTAGATGACGTAGTACACAATTTGAAAAAAAAACAGCAACAACTTTTGGCACCACATTCAGAACTACTGGCTGAAATGATGGAGGGGGAGAGGGAGGGAGGGAGGGAGAGGGAGCATGAGATATATAGAGAGAGAGGGAGGGAGGGAGGGAGAGGGAGCATGAGATATATAGAGAGAGAGGGAGGGAGGGAGGGAGAGGGAGCATGAGATATATAGAGAGAGAGGGAGGGAGGGAGGGAGAGGGAGCATGAGATATATAGAGAGAGAGGGAGGGAGGGAGGGAGAGGGAGCATGAGATATATAGAGAGAGAGGGAGGGAGGGAGGGAGAGGGAGCATGAGATATATAGAGAGAGAGGGAGGGAGGGAGGGAGAGGGAGCATGAGATATATAGAGAGAGAGGGAGGGAGGGAGGGAGAGGGAGCATGAGATATATAGAGAGAGAGGGAGGGAGGGAGGGAGAGGGAGCATGAGATATATAGAGAGAGAGGGAGGGAGGGAGGGAGAGGGAGCATGAGATATATAGAGAGAGAGGGAGGGAGGGAGGGAGAGGGAGCATGAGATATATAGAGAGAGAGGGAGGGAGGGAGGGAGGGGGAGCATGAGATATATAGAGAGAGAGGGAGGGAGGGAGGGAGGGAGGGGGAGAGGGAGCATGAGATATATAGAGAGAGAGCAAGAGATGGAGGGAGGGAGAGTAGCTCAGAAGGCTGACTCAGACAGGCTCTAGAACAGGCACAGCTAGGCCCCTCATCTATCTGGCTTAATGATGCCCTCTCACCATGGCATCAGCCAGTCATCACCATGATTTATGTATGTGTGGCAAGGCTGGGCACAGGGTGGGGGGCATGGCAGTTCAGCCAACCCAAACTGCTCTGAGGTGCCCTGGTCTAGGCCAGGTCTGGTGTGGCTGCCAGCTTCCCTGATGCCCTGGTACCCTGGCACCTCCATCAGGGCCCTTCTGCCAGGCAGTCTGCTGCAGCAGGGGAGGATTGGGGGCACGCTGTGTGCGAGGTCCAAGATTGAATCAATTATTGGACCTAGACTGTGTTGACTACCTCCTGTGATGTCATAATTCAGCCATCACTTTGTTGCAGTTTGAATTCACTTTAAACAATTGAATGTGTCATGACAATACTAGTTTACAGCATAACCAATGAATACATCCTTTCAGTAAGAGGACGTGTGCAATCACATGAACCCCTATTCAGCATTGTTTTGAAACTACTACAATGGAACAACGCTGCACCCCCATTGTCACTGGGCTTACATCACAGACCAACCACTATCCATCTCTTCACACCGATGACAGACTTCCCTACTCTCTGCCGTTCTCTTCCATCCACGAGTCAGACCGGAGTAATGGCCAGTCGTTCCAGTGGAATTCTGGGTAAAAGACATCTGAGTGTACATGCGCGCACACACACACACACACACTTTTGTTTACACTGCTGCTACTGTCTGTTTATTATCTATACATAGTCCCTTTACCCCGACCTACATGTACAGTACATATTACCTCAATGACCTCAACTACCCTGTACCCCCGCACATTGACTGGAACCAGTACCCCCTTTTATTAGCCTCGTTATTGTTCATTTATTGTTACTTTTTTTACTTTAGTTTATTTAGTAAATATTTTCTTAAAACTGCATTGTTGGTTAAGGGCTTGTAAGTCAGCATTTCACTGTAATGTCTACGCCTGTTGTATATACAAAAATACAATTTTATTTGACACACACACACACACAGGGCCTGGATATGAAAGCGACCCCTCAGAGCAATAGCAGCATGGGGTTTCTTCTCCTTCACTAATGAGCTGAGCTATCAATGCTGTAATTAGTTCATCCATAACACTAAGCACTCAATTACTCTCCACCAGAGAAAAACCTCACAAAGTAGATGAAATGCCACTGCACCATCCTCTCTCTCCCTCTCCCTCTCCCACTCTCTCTCCCACTCCATCTCATTCGTCCTCCCTCCCTCCCTCCCTCCCTCCCTCCCTCCCTCCCTCCCTCCCTCCCTCCCTCCCTCCCTCCCTCCCTCCCTCTCCCACTCGCACTCCCACTCCATCTCACTCGTTCTCCCTCACTCCCTCTCTCCCTCTCCTCTATCTTGTCCCTCTGCCTCAGAGCAGGGAGACACAAAAGGACTTTCCCTCCCAGCATACACATTGATCTTCCCTTTCTCTCACTTTCTCATTTTTAACTTTCAGTTTTATGCCCAGAGAAACAGCCAATTGAGTGAAATGTGGAGAGGAGGAGATTTGCCTGTGCCAGACTAGTTTACAGGGAGACACCGGCTGACTAGATGATCAAACCACATGAATTATGTAAAAGTGACTGGCTATTGATCTCACCACATTTTTCTGTTGTTTGTTTCAGTTTTGACAGTAACTTTTCTCAGAGCTGCTACAAACTCAGATGACTATAGCTGTTATTCAGTGGTTTTCTGTAGGAGCTTCTTCAACCGTCACAGTTATGTGATTCTATAACTTGTATAGAAAGGGAGGAGATTTTAACGTTTGAAATGTCTGGAAAAGGGGGAGGTTGCATTTGAACTGATGGGAGTACGGGGTTGGGTGACTGATTTAGATGGTATGACTTTTAGGGGAATTTCCCATTTCCTTATGCCCTTCATTTAGTGCAGGTTGATCAGTATCATGTATCAGTTCCCAAGGTCAACTGGGGTCATTTCAGATGGAATTGACCCCAGCCCCAGTCAGTTACATTCATGAAGTCTCCACTGCATAATGCTTCCTTAACAAAAGATATCAGGCCTGTACCACGGGACCCTGCTGTTGAGAAGGTTCCCTAAACCTATGCAAATGTGGCGCAGGTGGAATGGCCATCTCATTTGCAAACCTGACACAAACTACACCCCGCCTCCCCAGTCAGCCAACCAACCTCAACCACCCTGTTTGCAGACATGTAAATTCAAATCCCAGGTTGGCCTGCACTATGTCAACTAATCTGCCTAGCTCCTTTCCCCCATGTTCAAATATTAATGCATGTGGCCGCGTTGTAACAACCATCAACAATGATTTATGCCCTGCGATGAGAACAGGAAGTAGGACAGGTAATACGGTTGGGGTTGTAACGAATCAGGGATCCTCAATAGACTCTCATCTGGGGTAATCGTCCAGGCAGTTAGCTAGGCTGAAAAAGAGCCAGGTGACAACCACTGGTTAGAAAACATTAACCCACCCCAGCGCCATGGAATTTCTGTTAACACACAGGCAGTGCACAGTGCACATACACGGGATCTCACATACAGAAATCCCCTATACGCACACACACAGACACACCAGAGCATAGGGACCTAATTGTTTGACAACCACTGTGTCCCTCACCTGGTGACTTGCTAGCATTTGAGAACCAGAGGACATGATGGATTTTCAGTTTAATTTACAGACCAGAGAAAGAAGGATGGATGGATGGATGGATGACGGATGGATGGATGGATGGATGGATAGAGTGACAGAGGGATGGATGGATGGATGGATGGATGACGGATGGAGTGACAGAAGGATGGATGGATGGATGGAGTGACAGAGAGATGGATGGATGGAGTGACAGGGATGGATGGATGGAGTGACAGAGGGATGGATGGAGAGGGATGGATGGAGTGACGGAGGGATGGATGGATGGATGGATGGAGTGACGGAGGGATGGATGGATGGATGGATGGAGTGACAGAAGGAGGGATGGATGGATGGATGACAGAGGGATGGGTGGATGGATGGAGTGACAGAAGGATGGAGTGACAGAGGGATGGAGGGATGGATGGATGGATGGAGTGATGGAGTGACAGAGTGACAGAGGGATGGATGGATGGAGTGACAGAGGGATGGGTGGATGGATGGAGTGACAGAAGGATGGAGGGATGGAGTGACAGAGGGATGGAGGGATGGATGGATGGATGGAGTGACGGAGGGATGGATGGAGTGACGGAGGGATGGATGGAGTGACAGAGGGATGGATGGATGGATGACGGATGGAGTGACAGAAGGATGGATGGATGGATGGATGGATGGAGTGACAGAGGGATGGATGGATGGAGTGACAGAGGGATGGATGGATGGAGTGACAGAGGGATGGGTGGATGGATGGAGTGACAGAAGGATGGAGGGACGGAGTGACAGAAGGATGGATGGATGGAGTGACAGAGGGATGGATGGATGGAGTGACAGAAGGATGGAGGGATGGAGTGACAGAGGGATGGAGGGATGGATGGATGGATGGAGTGACGGAGGGATGGATGGAGTGACGGAGGGATGGATGGAGTGACAGAGGGATGGATGGATGGATGGATGACGGATGGAGTGACAGAAGGATGGATGGATGGATGGATGGATGGAGTGACAGAGGGATGGGTGGATGGATGGAGTGACAGAGGGATGGATGGAGTGACGGAGGGATGGATGGAGTGACGGAGGGATGGATGGAGTGACGGAGGGATGGATGGAGTGACAGAGGGATGGGTGGATGGATGGAGTGACAGAAGGATGGAGGGATGGAGTGACAGAAGGATGGATGGATGGAGTGACAGAGGGATGGATGGATGGAGTGACAGAAGGATGGATGGATGGAGTGACAGAGGGATGGATGGAGTGACGGAGGGATGGATGGAGTGACGGAGGGATGGATGGAGTGACAGAGGGATGGATGGATGGATGGATGACGGATGGAGTGACAGAAGGATGGATGGATGGATGGAGTGACAGAGGGATGGGTGGATGGATGAAGTGACAGAAGGATGGAGGGATGGAGTGACGGAGGGATGGATGGATGGATGGATGGAGTGAGGGAGGATGAAGAGGGGAGGATTCAGTGTGGAGCCCAAGATGTCAGGACAGGAGGAAGAGGGGAGGAGCCAGTGTGGAGCCAAAGATGTCAGGACAGGAGGACGAGGGGAGGAGCCAGTGTGGAGCCCAAGATGTCAGGACAGGAGGAAGAGGGGAGGAGCCAGTGTGGAGCCCAAGATGTCAGGACAGGAGGAAGAGGGGAGGAGCCAGTGTGGAGCCCAAGATGTCAGGACAGGAGGATGAGGGGAGGAGCCAGTGTGGAGCCCAAGATGTCAGGACAGTAATTAGTGTTTCTGAAACCTTAGTAGTTATTTAAAAATCAATGCCTTGTCATTACCTATGGATTACCCATGGCCAGCGAACATATTGATTTGCTCATGTGCTGCTTATGAAGCGAGGCCCAAGTCATTTGATGCCAAACCGTATAGGGAGGAGGGGGGGGGGGGGGGGGTGGAGGGGGAAAACGGGTGGAAGGGAGGATGGGTGGATGGGGAAGAGGGGTGGAAGGGAGGATGGGGGTGGAGGGGGAAGAGGGGTGGATGGGTGGAGGGGGAAGAGGGGTGGAAGGGAGGATGGGTGGAGGGGGAAGAGGGGTGGTGGGGAAGAGGGGTGGAAGGGAGGATGGGTGGATGGGGCTGGAGGGGAAGAGGGGTGGAAGGGGCTGGAGGGGAGATTTCTGATAACACATACTGTATTACTCTGTGGGGTAGGCCACAAGGAGGGGCAGAGGTGTGTATGTCTCTTTATCCATTCACTGGAGTGGAAGGACACAAACAGGTCTACAATCTGCATAAAAGTCAACAGGAATTGGAGAAGCCAACAGAGGCAATGAAGGTGTTTTTCTATCATGGCTTCATGGGCCTTATTTATCGTGCATTTCTCATTAAATTCTGGCGTACATGGAGATATAGGATATAGGATTTGCGTGCGCAACAAATTATTAGGATTTGTCAAGTTGTCGCACACAACATACGCATGTTTTCATTGACAATTCAGAGCCGTACAAGATTTGTGCACTCATTAATTAGCGTTAAAATCCTGCCTGAAAAACACCCTCGATTCACCTGTTATTGTAACAAACACACCCTCCATTCACCTGTTATTGTAGCAAACACACCCTCCATTCACCTGTTATTGTAACAAACACACCCTCCATTCACCTGTTATTGTAACAAACACACCCTCCATTCACCTGTTATTGTAACAAACACACCCTCCATTCACCTGTTATTGTAACAAACACACCCTCCATTCACCTGGTATTGTAACAAACACACCCTCCATTCACCTGGTATTGTAACAAACACACCCCCCATTCACCTGGTATTGTAACAAACACACCCCCCATTCACCTGGTATTGTAACAAACACACACTCCATTCACCTGTTATTGTAACAAACACACCCCCCATTCACCTAGTATTGTAACAAACACACCCTCCATTCACCTGGTATTGTAACAAACACACCCTCCATTCACCTGGTATTGTAACAAACACACCCCCCATTCACCTGGTATTGTAACAAACACACACTCCATTCACCTGTTATTGTAACAAACAAAAAAACTCCCTCACTTGGTGTTTTGGATGTTGGAACTAGGCCAGGACCCTTCCTAAAATAAAACGATGGCACATTTGATCACATTTCTGTAGAGGTGTGGGCAGAACGTTTTAATCTTTTCTTGTGACTTTTTCAAACCAAAAAAATCCATATGCCGAGGGCCAAACACTGGCCGTGCATTCTGTAATATTGATTGTCCTTTACAACAACGCAAAAGGAAATGCTGCAGCCCACACTTCTATGCAAAAGACAAATTGTTGTTCAATATCTTGGTGTAGTCTCTGAAGTTAAAAAGGATATGATGTCACGCTCCTATCGCACAGCATTATTGTAGCCTAACCATACTGTCATAGGTACCGGTCTATTTACTGGCTATTGAATGAAATAGTCGCGCTATTGAATGAAATGGTCGCGCTATTGAATGAAATGGTCACGCTATTGAATGAAATGGTCTCACTATTGAATGAAATGGTCGTGCTATTGAATGAAATGGTCGCGCGATTGAATGAAATGGTCGCGCGATTGAATGAAATGGTCGCGCGATTGAATGAAATGGTGGCCTAATATTTGTTGTGAGGCAGGAATAAAGCGGTCAGAAAAGGAGAGACATATCTTATGATTTTACAATAAAAGTCAAAGAAACACATGAGACTAGATGCTGCTCTGTGATCTCCTGACCAACGGCAAATGCATCTGTGTTATCATTAGGCCTAGACGTTTTTATGTTTTTATTAGCCTACCATTATATTAATCCATGTGCATCAAACACTTCCATTTCCCACAAAATAACAATATTTGTTTGCATTACAATTGACCTACCACTAGAAGTTGTGCATATGCACGGTCTGAGCTGTATGCGGAGATATGCACATTTTCCTTTTTGGTGTGCATACACCTTTTGATAAATGAGGCCCCGTGTGTTTTTGAGCCCTGACTGTGGTTCTGTGGAGGCTCAGTGATCATTCAGATGGAACTGTTAGCAGGCATAGCCAGGTGTGCCAATATCGGTGACGACAGCACAGCTTCCAAACACTGCTGGACTAATCAGCATCCAGTATCCAAATGACCTGTTTTATACATGCGTTTTGGGGTTTAAAAAACAGGGTCGGGTCAATTCTATTTCAATTTAGGTAGTACAGGGGATGATTTATAAACTGACTTAGTTCATCAATTGGAAATAATCCATTGGTTTTATACATGAAATGAATTCCACTTCCTGATGTTAGTTGAAAAGGAATTGACCCCGACCCTCCAACACACTATTGATCCTGAGATAGAATTCCCTCCCAGTTTCATTTTCTCTACAATCAACCAGTCAGTGGAAATCAAAGCACTGAAGAATACAGTACAGCCACAGTGTAGCGCTTGTCTTTGAGGTTCTCTGTTGATCTAATCCTAGGAGAGGATGTGTCTGCACTTAACAGCCTGCGCCTCGGATCGGAACGAGACCCAATTATTTCACAGAATCCCTTCTAAATATTCATCATCTCTTTTGTTACGCAAACTGTCTGTAGTTTTCCAGTGTTGACTCATTTACTGCAGTACGCTTTAATCCTTCTCTTGTGGCAGGGTTTTATAAGCCCAGGGAAAACAGAGAGAGAAAAGGGACAAGTACTTCAAAAGCACAAGTCATTAGCTCCACCAAATCACTCTGAATGATGTCTAGGTTTTGCGGACTTGAAAATTAGGATGTTGGTGTATTGCAATGAAAGAGTGAAGTCTTGGTGTACAGTAGTATTAGTGTACAGTAGTATTTGTGTACAGTAGCCGGTGCTGACTCATTGTCTTATTGACATAGTAGTTAGTACACCTTGATATGATATACATTATTACTGATGACGAACACACACACACACACACACACACACACACACACACACACACACACACACACACACACACCATGAGAGATTCACACAGAGCAAATTCATTATCCGAAAGAAACAGCTTATTGAAAGACAGAGAGAGAAATACAGAGAGAAAGAAAGATTGAGCGAGAAAGGGGTAGTAGTAGTAGTAGGTGCAGGGGTTGGGATGAGTGAAACAAAGACATTACTAAAATGAGTGGTGGTGGAGGTTGTGGATATAGAGAGAGGGATGAGAGGGGGTATCTTTGGAAGAGAGGGAAGGGAGGGAAGAGGGGATATCTTTGGAAGAGAAGGAAGAGAGGGGTATCTTTGGAGGAGAGGGAAGAGAAGGGGTATCTTTGGAAGAGAGGGTATCTTTGGAAGAGAGGGGTGCCCTCTTTGGAGGGGAGGGGATATCTTTGGGAGAGAAGGAAGGGAGGGGGTATCTTTGGAGGAGAGGGAAGAGAGGGGGTATCTTTGGAAGAGAAGGGAAGAGAGGGGGTACCTTTGGAAGAGAAGGAAGAGAGGGGGTACCTTTGGAAGAGAAGGAAGAGAGGGGGTATCTTTGGAAGAGAAGGGAAGAGAGGGGGTACCTTTGGAAGAGAAGGGAAGAGAGGGGGTACCTTTGGAAGAGAAGGAAGAGAGGGGGTATCTTTGGAAGAGAAGGAAGAGAGGGGGTACCTTTGGAAGAGAAGGAAGAGAGGGGGTATCTTTGGAGGAGAGGGAACTAAACAGACAGATAAAAGGAAGTCCTCTAAGCTGTTGTAATCAGCCGGTGTACAGACAAGGCCCAAGTGGTTTTTCAACATAAGCCCCAGTGGAGACTAAGGGTCCTGGGGAGGTCCATGTTACCATCTCCCATAGGAGGCCCTGCCAAACGGCGGCACACATCAAAGGAGCTAACGGTTAGCCTCCCTGCCTCCTAACGTCAATGTCCCTGGGATTAGCATTAGCATAATTGAGGTTTATATACAGATGCTTAGTGGTGGCTTGATGGATCGCCCTCTCTCTCTCCACAACTAGGACAAGGTTGGCTAGGAGTGTGTTTTGCTTAACATGCAGCTAAAGAAGACCACCGTCACCACCCACGTGTGCTACACACACACACACACACACACACACACACACACACACACACACACACACACACACACACACACACACACACACACACACACACACACACACACACACACACACACACACAGAGGGAGAGTAAGTAAATTAAAGTAGCCAGCCATGCATTAAAAACCACAGGGACAAGTTCTCACCCAGACAACTTCATTTGTCTTCTCCTTCCTGAGCAACAAATCCCCCTATAGCCAGCACTACTCCAAGTCACACTGAACAAATACATCCCTATTGGTATTTTGCTATGTGCCAAATTTATTGACAATTTTGTTCCCCCGAACCAAAGCGAAGAGGTCAAACCATGTACCACAGCCCTGGAAATAGAAATCAATAGTCCCTACAGGCAGAAAGGGGCAATGAGAGATCCCCATCCCCTTCCCCCTCACCTACCATCTCCTTCCCCTCACCTCCCATCTCCCCCCAGTTCTGACCCCAGTTGTGGATTCTACCCCACATGGGCCAGTATCAACACCTTGTAGTGTCCATGCCCCGATGAATTGACGCTGTTCTGAGGGTTGCAGGTTTTCCTACTTACAAAGCATGTAGAGGTCTGTAATTTTTATCATAGGTACAACTGTGAGAGACGGAATCTAAAACAAAAATCCAGAAAATTACATTGTATGATTTTAAGTAATTAATTTGCATTTTATTGCATGACATAAGTATTTGATACATCAGAAAAGCATAACTTAATATTTGGTACAGAAACCTTTGTTTGCAATTACAGAGATCATACGTTTCCTGTAGTTCTTGACCAGGTTTGCACACACTGCAGCAGGGATGTTGGCCCACTCCTCCATACAGACCTTCTCCAGATCCTTCAGGTTTTGGGGCTGTCGCTGGGCAATACGGACTTTCAGCTCCCTCCAAAGATTTTCTATTGGGTTCAGGTCTGGAGACTGGCTAGGCCACTCCAGGACCTTGAGATGCTTCTTACGGTGCCACTCCTTAGTTGCCCTGGCTGTGTGTTTCGGGTCGTTGCCATGCTGGAAGACCCAGCCACGACCCAGAGGGAAGGAGGTTGTTGGCCAAGATCTCGCGATACATGGCCCCATCCATCCTCCCCTCAATATGGTGCAGTCGTCCTGTCCCCTTTGCAGAAAAGCATCCCCAAAGTATGATATTTCCACCTCCATGCTTCAAGGTTGGGATGATGTTCTTGGGGTTGTACTCATCCTTCTTCTTCCTCCAAACACAGCGAGTGGAATTCTGACCAAAAAGCTCTATTTTTGTCTCATCAGACCACATGACCTTCTCCCATTCCTCCTCTGGATCATCCAGATGGTCATTGGCAAACTTCAGACGGGCCTGGACATGCGCTGGCTTGAGCAGGGGGACCTTGCGTGCCCTGTAGGATTTTAATCCATGACGGCGTAGTGTGTTATTAATGGTTGTCTTTGAGACTGTGGTCCCAGCTCTCTTCAGGTCATTGACCAGGTCCTGCCGTGTAGTTCTGGGCTGATCCCTCACCTTCCTCATGATCATTGATGCCCCATGAGGTGAGATCTTGCACGGAGCCCCAGATCGAGGGTGATTGACCGTCATCTTGAACTTCTTCCATTTTCTAATAATTGCGCCAAAAGTTGTTGCCTTCTCACCAAGCTGCTTGCCTATTGTCCTGTAGCCCATCCCAGCCTTGTGCAGGTCTACAATTTTATCCCTGATGTCCTTACACAGCTCTCTGGTCTTGGCCATTGTGGAGAGGTAGGATTCTGTTTGATTGAGTGTGTGAACAGGTGTATTTTATACGAGTTCAAACAGGTGCAGTTAACACAGGTAATGAGTGGAGAACAGGAGGGATTCTTAAAGAAAAACTAACAGGTCTGTGAGAGCCGGAATTCTTACTGGTTGGTAGGTGATCAAATACTTACGTCATGCAATAAAAAGCTAATTAAATATCATACATTGTGATTTTCTGGATTTTTGTTTTAGATTCCGTCTCTCACAGTTGAAGTGTATCTATGATAAAAATGACAGACCTCTACATGCTTTGTAAGTAGGAAAACCTGCAAAATCGGCAGTGTATCAAATACTTGTTCTCCCCACTGTGTGTATATATATATATATATATATATATATATATATATATATATATATATATATATATATATATATATATATATATATATATATATATACACAGTGGGGCAAAAAAAGTATTTAGTCAGCCACCAATTGTGCAAGTTCTCCCACTTAAAAAGATGAGAGAGGCCTGTAATTTTCATCATAGGTACACTTCAACTATGACAGACAAAATGAGAAAAAAAAATGTATTTGCAAATTATGGTGGAAAATAAGTATTTGGTCAATAACAAAAGTTTATCTCAATACTTTGTTATATACCATTTGTTGGCAATGACAGAGGTCAAACGTTTTCTGTAGGTCTTCACAAGGTTTTCACACACTGTTGCTGGTATTTTGGCCCATTCCTCCATGCAGATCTCCTCTAGAGCAGTGATGTTATGGGGTTGTTGCTGGGCAACACGGACTTTCAACTTCCTCCAAAGATTTTCTATGGGGTTGAGATCTGGAGACTGGCTAGGCCACTCCAGGACCTTGAAATGCTTCTTACGAAGCCACTCCTTTGTTGCCCGGGCGGTGTGTTTGGGATCATTGTCATGCTGAAAGACCCAGCCACGTTTCATCTTCAATGCCCTTGCTGATGGAAGGAGGTTTTCACTCAAATCTCACGATACATGGCCTCATTCATTCTTTCCTTTACACGGATCAGTCGTCCTGGTCCCTTTGCAGAAAAACAGCCCCAAAGCATGATGTTTCCTCCCCCATGCTTCACAGTAGGTATGGTGTTCTTTGTATGCAACTCAGCATTCTTTGTCCTCCAAACACGACGAGTTGCGTTTCTACCAAAAAGTTATATTTTGGTTTCATCGGACCATATGACATACTCCCAATCTTCTTCTGGATCATCCAAATGCTCTCTAGCAAACTTCAGACGGTCCTGGACATGTACTGGCTTAAGCAGGGGGACACGTCTGGCACTGCAGGATTTGAGTCCCTGGCGGCGTAGTGTGTTACTAATGGTAGGCTTTGTTACTTTGGTCCCAGCTCTCTGCAGGTCATTCACTAGGTCCCCCCGTGTGGTTGTGGGATTTTTGTTCACCGTTCTTGTGATCATTTTGACCCCACGGGGTGAGATTTTGCGTGGAGCCCCAGATCGAGGGAGATTATCAGTGGTCTTGTATGTCTTCCATTTCCTAATAATTGCTGCCACAGTTGATTTCTTCAAACCAAGCTGCTTACCTTTTGCAGATTCAGTCTTCCCAGCCTGGTGCAGGTCTACAATTTTGTTTCTGGTGTCCTTTAACAGCTCTTTGGTCTTGGCCATAGTGGAGTTTGGAGTGTGACTGTTTGAGGTTGTGGACAGGTTGTGTCTTTTATACTGATAACAAGTTCAAACAGGTGCCATTAATACAGGTAACGAGTGGAGGACAGAGGAGCCTCTCAAATAAGAAGTTACAGGTCTGTGAGAGCCAGAAATCTTGCTTGTTTGTAGGTGACCAAATACTTATTTTCCACCACAATTTGCAAATACATTCATAAAAAAATCCTACAGTGTGATTTTCTGGATTTTGTCTGTCATAGTTGAAGTGTACCTATGATGAAAATTACAGGCCTCTCTCATCTTTTTAAGTGGGAGAACTTGCACAATTGGTGGCTGACTAAATACTTTTTTGCCCCACTGTGTGTGTGTATATATATATATATATATATATCAAAAAAATAAAGGGAACACCTAAACAACACAATGTAACTCCAAGTCAATCACACTTCTGTGAAATCAAACTGTCCACTTAGGAAGCAACACTGATTGACAATAAATTTCACATGCTGTTGTGCAAATGGAATAGACAACAGGTGGAAATTATAGGCAATTAGCAAGACACCCCCAATAAAGGAGTGGTTCTGCAGGTGATAACCACAGACCACTTCTCAGTTCCTATGCTTTCTGGCTGATGTTTTAGTCACTTTTGAATGCTGGCGGTGCTTGCACTCTAGTGGTAGCATGACACGGAGTCTACAACCCACACAAGTGGCTCAGGTAGTGCAGCTCATCCAGGATGACACAACAATGCGAGCTGTGGCAAGACGGTTTGCTGTGTCTGTCAGTGTAGTGTCCAGAGCATGGAGGAGCTACCAGGAGAAAGGCCAGTACATCAGGTGACGTGGAGGAGGCCGTAGGAGGGCAACAACCCAGCAGCAGGACCGCTACCTCCGCCTTTGTGCAAGGAGGAGCAGGAGGAGCACTGCCAGAGCCCTGCAAAATGATCTCCAGCAGGCCACAAATGTGCATGTGTCTGCTCAAATGGTCAGAAACAGACTCCATGAGGGTGGTATGAGGGCACGACGTCCACAGGTGGGGGTTGTGCTTACAGCCCAACACCGTGCAGGACGTTTGGCATTTGCCAGAGAACATCAAGATTGGCAAATTCGCCACTGGCGCCCTGTGCTCTTCACAGATGAAAGCAGGTTCACACTGAGCACGTGACAGACGTGACAGAGTCTGGAGACGCCGTGGAGAACGTTCAGCTGCCTGCAACATCCTCCAGCATGACCGGTTGGCGGTGGGTCAGTCATGGTGTGGGGTGGCATTTCTTTGGGGTGCCGCACAGCCCTCCATGTGCTCACCAGAGGTAGCCTGATTGCCATTAGGTACCGAGATGAGATCCTCAGACCCCTTGTGAGACCATATGCTGGTGCGGTTGGACCTGGGTTCCTCCTAATGCAAGACAATGCTAGACCTCATGTGGCTGGAATGTGTCAGCAGTTCCTGCAAGAGGAAGGCATTGATGCTATGGACTGGCCTGCCCGTTCCCCAGACCTGAATCCAATTGAGCACATCTGGGACATCATGTCTCGCTCCATCCACCAACGCCACGTTGCACCACAGACTGTCCAGGAGTTGGCGGATGCTTTAGTCCAGGTCTGGGAGGAGATCCCTTAGGAGACCATCCGCCACCTCATCAGGAGCATGCCCAGGCGTTGTAGGGAGGTCATACAGGCACGTGGAGGCCACACACACTACTGAGCCTCATTTTGACTTGTTTAAGGACATTACATCAAAGTTGGATCAGCCTGTAGTGTGGTTTTTCACTTTAATTTTGAGTGTGACTCCAAATCCAGACCTCCATGGGTTGATACATTTGATTTCCATTGATCATTTTTGTGTGATTTTGTTGTCAGCACATTCAACTATGTAAATAAAAAAGTATTTAATAAGAATATTTCATTCATTCAGATCTAGGATGTGTTATTTTAGTGTTCCCTTTATTTTTTTGAGCAGTGTATATTCTGGACTCTGACATCGCTTGTTCTGACATTTCTTCATTTCTTTCTTTGTACTTTTTGGATTATGTGTGTATTGTTATGTATTGCTGCACTGTTGGAGCTAGAAACACCAGCATTACTACACTGTTGGAGATAGAAACACCAGCATTACTACACTGTTGGAGCTAGAAACACCAGCATTACTACACTGTTGGAGCTAGAAACATCAGCATTACTACACTGTTGGAGATAGAAACACCAGCATTACTACACTGTTGGAGCTAGAAACATCAGCATTACTACACTGTTGGAGATAGAAACACCAGCATTACTACACTGTTGGAGATAGAAACACCAGCATTACTACACTGTTGGAGATAGAAACACCAGCATTACTACACTGTTGGAGATAGAAACACCAGCATTACTACACTGTTGGAGCTAGAAACATCAGCATTACTACACTGTTGGAGATAGAAACACCAGCATTACTACACTGTTGGAGATAGAAACACCAGCATTACTACACTGTTGGAGATAGAAACACCAGCATTACTACACTGTTGGAGCTAGAAACACCAGCATTACTACACTGTTGGAGCTAGAAACACCAGCATTACTACACTGTTGGAGCTAGAAACACCAGCATTACTACACTGTTGGAGATAGAAACACCAGCATTACTACACTGTTGGAGCTAGAAACATCAGCATTACTACACTGTTGGAGCTAGAAACATCAGCATTACTACACTGTTGGAGCTAGAAACACCAACATTACTGCACTGTTGGAGCTAGAAACACCAGCATTACCACACTGTTGGAGCTAGAAACATAAGCATTACTACACTGTTGGAGCTAGAAACACCAGCATTACTGCACTGTTGGAGCTAGAAACACCAGCATTACTACACTGTTGGAGCTAGAAACATCAGCATTACTACACTGTTGGAGCTAGAAACACCAACATTACTGCACTGTTGGAGCTAGAAACACCAGCATTACCACACTGTTGGAGCTAGAAACACCAGCATTACCACACTGTTGAAGCTAGAAACACCAGCATTACTACACTGTTGGAGATAGAAACACCAGCATTACTACACTGTTGGAGCTAGAAACATCAGCATTACTACACTGTTGGAGCTAGAAACACCAGCATTACTACACTGTTGGAGCTAGAAACAGCAGCATTACTGCACTGTTGGAGCTAGAAACAGCAGCATTACTGCACTGTTGGAGCTAGAAACACCAGCATTACTACACTGTTGGAGCTAGAAACACCAACATTACTGCACTGTTGGAGCTAGAAACACCAGCATTACCGCACTGTTGGAGCTAGAAACACCAGCATTACCACACTGTTGAAGCTAGAAACACCAGCATTACTACACTGTTGGAGATAGAAACACCAGCATTACTACACTGTTGGAGCTAGAAACATCAGCATTACTACACTGTTGGAGCTAGAAACACCAGCATTACTACACTGTTGGAGCTAGAAACAGCAGCATTACTGCACTGTTGGAGCTAGAAACACCAGCATTACTGCACTGTTGGAGCTAGAAACACCAGCATTACTACACTGTTGGAGCTAGAAACACCAACATTACTGCACTGTTGGAGCTAGAAACACCAGCATTACCACACTGTTGGAGCTAGAAACACCAGCATTACCACACTGTTGGAGCTAGAAACACCAGCATTACTACACTGTTGGAGCTAGAAACACCAGCATTACTGCACTGTTTGAGCTAGAAACACCAGCATTTCTGCACTGTTGGAGCTAGAAACACCAGCATTACTGCACTGTTGGAGCTAGAAACACCAGCATTACTGCACTGTTTGAGCTAGAAACACCAGCATTACTGCACTGTTGGAGCTAGAAACACCAGCATTACTGCACTGTTGGAGCTAGAAACACCAGCATTACTGCACTGTTGGAGCTAGAAACACCAGCATTACTACACTGTTGGAGACAGAAACACCAGCATTACTACACTGTTGGAGCTAGAAACACCAGCATTACTGTACTGTTCGAGCTAGAAACAAGCAATTCTCTGCACCTGCGATAACATCTGTGAGCGTGACCAATAAACCTTGATTTGATTTTAGATCAATAACTGTCAACTCAATTACATGCTTAGTTCAACACTAAAGGAGACGACTCAGCCACAAAATATTTTTTGGAAGCTATAAAGAAAGTAATTTGAGCAACAACAAAAAATGTGAACTGGTGATTCATAACGTTTAAATGATTTTCTGACCGACGCATGCTACATTTGGGTTGGTTTGGGGTCCTGGAGACTAATGCCTCATGTCTTAAACATTCGAACCAGAGACCAATGTGTATAGTGAATCATTACATCTCTACTTCCCCCCTTTAGCCTATGAAGGCCCACACTCACACTCCTGTCTGATCCATTAATAACAGACAGTCGCTCTGGTCTGCTCTGGTCTGGTCGCTCTAGTCTGCTCTGGTCTGGTCGCTCTAGTCTGCTCTGGTCTGGTCACTCTAGTCTGGTCTGGTCTGGTCGCTCTAGTCTGCTCTGGTCTGGTTGCTCTGGTCTGCTCTGGTCTGGTTGCTCTGGTCTGGTCGCTCTAGTCTGGTCTGCTCTGGTCTGGTCGCTCTAGTCTGGTCTGGTATGGTCGCTCTAGTCTGGTCTGGTCGCTCTAGTCTGGTCTGGTCGCTCTAGTCTGGTCTGCTCTGGTCTGGTCGCTCTAGTCTGGTCTGCTCTGGTCTGGTCGCTCTGGTCTGGTCTTCTCTGGTCTGGTCGCTCTAGTCTGATCTGCACTGGTCTGTTCGCTCTAGTCTGGTCTTCTCTAGTCTGGTCGCTCTAGTCTGCTCTAGTCTGGTCGCTCTAGTCTGGTCTGCTCTGGTATGCTCTGGTCTGATTTGCTCTGGTCTGGTCGCTCTAGTCTGGTCTGGTCGCTCTAGTGTGGTCTGCTCTGGTCTGGTCGCTCTAGTCTGGTCTGGTCTGGTCGCTCTAGTCTGGTCTGGTCTGGTCGCTCTAGTCTGGTCTGCTCTGGTCTGGTCGCTCTAGTCTTCTCTGGTCTGGTCGCTCTAGTCTGGTCTGCTCTGGTCTGGTTGCTCTATTCTGGTCTGCACTGGTCTGGTCGCTCTAGTCTGGTCTGCTCTAGTCTGGTCGCTCTAGTCTGGTCTGCTCTGGTCTGGTGTGCTCTGGTCTGATTTGCTCTGGTCTGGTTGCTCCAGTCTGGTCTGGTCGCTCTAGTCTGCTCTGGTCTGGTCACTCTAGTCTGCTCTGGTCTGGTCACTCTAGTCTGGTCTGGTCTGGTCGCTCTAGTCTGCTCTGGTCTGGTTGCTCTGGTCTGCTCTGGTCTGGTTGCTCTGGTCTGGTCGCTCTAGTCTGGTCTGCTCTGGTCTGGTCGCTCTAGTCTGGTCTGGTCTGGTCGCTCTAGTCTGGTCTGGTCGCTCTAGTCTGGTCTGGTCGCTCTAGTCTGGTCTGCTCTGGTCTGGTCGCTCTAGTCTGGTCTGCTCTGGTCTGGTCGCTCTGGTCTGGTCTTCTCTGGTCTGGTCGCTCTAGTCTGATCTGCACTGGTCTGGTCACTCTAGTCTGGTCTTCTCTAGTCTGGTCGCTCTAGTCTGCTCTAGTCTGGTCGCTCTAGTCTGGTCTGCTCTGGTATGCTCTGGTCTGATTTGCTCTGGTCTGGTCGCTCTAGTCTGGTCTGGTCGCTCTAGTGTGGTCTGCTCTGGTCTGGTCGCTCTAGTCTGGTCTGGTCTGGTCGCTCTAGTCTGGTCTGGTCTGGTCGCTCTAGTCTGGTCTGCTCTGGTCTGGTCGCTCTAGTCTTCTCTGGTCTGGTCGCTCTAGTCTGGTCTGCTCTGGTCTGGTTGCTCTAGTCTGGTCTGCACTGGTCTGGTCGCTCTAGTCTGGTCTGCTCTAGTCTGGTCGCTCTAGTCTGGTCTGCTCTGGTCTGGTGTGCTCTGGTCTGATTTGCTCTGGTCTGGTTGCTCCAGTCTGGTCTGGTCGCTCTAGTCTGCTCTGGTCTGGTCACTCTAGTCTGCTCTGGTCTGGCCGCTCTAGTCTGCTCTGGTCTGCTCTGGTCTGGTTTGCTCTGGTATGCTCTGGTCTGGTCTGCTCTAGTCTGGTCTGGTCTGCTCTGGTCTGGTTTGCTCTGCTCTGGTCGCTCTAGTCTGCTCTGGTAGCTCTAGTCTGGTCGCTCTAGTCTGGTCGCTCTAGTCTGGTCTGCTCTAGTCTGCTCTGGTCTGCTCTGGTCTGCTCTAGTCTGGTCTGCTCTGGTCTGCTCTGGTCTGGTTTGCTCTGGTCTGGTCGCTCTAGTCTGGTCTACTCTGGCCTGGTCGCTCTAGTCTGCTCTGGTCTGGTGTGCTCTGATCTGCTCTGGTCTGCTCTGGTCTGCTCTAGTCTGGTGTGCTCTAGTGTGCTCTGGTCTGCTCTGATATGCTCTGGTCTGGTTTGCTCTGGTCTGCTCTGGTCTGGTTTGCTCTGGTCTGCTCTGGTCTGGTCTGCTCTGGTCTGCTCTGGTCTGCTCTGATATGCTCTGGTCTGGTTTGCTCTGGTCTGCTCTGCTCTGGTCTGCTCTGGTCTGCTCTAGTCTGGTGTGCTCTGGTCTGGTCTGCTCTGGTCTGCTCTAGTCTGGTGTGCTCTGGTCTGCTCTGGTTCCAGGGGCATGGGGAAAACTGCCACTCCAACCTTCAATGTGGCTCACAGTATCCCACAGCTGGGACCAGTAATGGCCGTAGCCAAGCCCTCCTAGTGGCTATATTCTGAATGGTGGTTCTGCTCCTATTGGTCATTGTCGGGTTCCTGTGTATTCCACATGAGGGGGTAGGAGAAGGAAAATGTAGAAGGTGGTGTGTGTGTGTGGCGGAGGTGAGGTGGTGTGTGTGTGGTGGCGTGGAGATTGTGTGTGGTGGTGAGGTGGTGTGTGTGTGTGTGTGTAGTGGCGGTGAGGGGGTGGTGTGTCTGTGGCGACGGTGAGGTGGTTGTGGTAAGGTGGTGTGTCTGTGGAGGAGGTGAGGTGGTGTGTGTGTGTGTGTGTGTGTGGTGGGGAGGTGGTGTATCTGTGGCGGGGAGGAGGTGGTGTGTCTGTGGAGGTGGTGTGTGGCGGTGAGGTGGTGTGTCTGTGGCGGTGGGGAGGTGGTGTATCTGTGGCGGGGAGGAGGTGGTGTGTCTGTGGAGGTGGTGTGTGGCGGTGAGGTGGTGTGTCTGTGGCGGTGGGGAGGTGGTGTATCTGTGGCGGGGAGGAGGTGGTGTGTCTGTGGAGGTGGTGTGTGGCGGTGAGGTGGTGTGTCTGTGGCGGTGGGGAGGTGGTGTGTGGAGGGGAGGAGGTGGTGTGTGGAGGGGAGGAGGGGGTGTGGAGGTGGTGAGGTGGTGTGTGTGTGTTTGGTATTGCTATCTAAAGATAGTAAAACAAGGAACATTTTGCAGTCCCCACAAGGAAAAATGCTATTTTAGGCTTAGGGGTTAGGTTTAGGGTTATGGGTTATGGGTTAGGTTTAGGGTTAAGGTTACAATTAGAGTTAGGATTAGGGGTTGGGGTTAGGTTTAGGGTTATGGGTTAGGTTTAGGGTTATGGGTTAGGTTTAGGGTTATGGGTTAGGTTTAGGGTTAGGGTTACAATTAGAGTCAGGATTAGGGGTTGGGGTTAGGTTTAGGTCTAGGGTTAAGGTTAGAGGTTGGGGTTGAGGTTGGGTTTAGGTTAAGGGTTAAGGTTAAGGTTAGAGATTGGGGTTAGGTTAAGGGTTAAGGTTAAGGTTAGAGATTGGGGTTAGGTTTAGAGTTAAGGTTAGGGTTAGGGAAAATAGGATTTTGAAAGGGAATCAATTGTTTGTTCCCTTCAAGGATAGTCAAACACGTGTGTGTGTGTGTCATTCTTGAATGCACACTTGTTTGTACATGCTTACTCGTGTGTGTTCATACAATTATGTGTGATAAATAAATGATGAGCGACTCACTGATGGAGAGGGTCGAGGTGGCAGGCAGCAGAGAGTTAACGGTAGCGGCTGGGATTGGAGGTGACAGGCTCACACACACACACACACACACACACACACACACACACACACACACACACACACACACACACGCGTCTCTATTTACCAGCGGGCGGGGGCTGTTAACTGACTGACTGACACGCTGACAAACAATTATCTCTGCTGACAGCATCACCACTCGCTAATTAATTGGAAGTGCAGGCAACAGTACAGCAGCCGGCAGGTAGAGAGTAAGAGAGAGAGAACCGTTTAGTTGTTGTTGTGGTTGTTTGAGTCTGTAGATGATGTATATGTAGATGATGTAGATGTACCTGATGTAGATGATGTAGCAGCATACCACCCTGCATACCACTGCTGGCTTGCTTCTGAAGCGAAGCAGGGTTGGTCCTGGTCAGTCCCTGGATGGGAGACCAGATGCTGCTGGAAGTGGTGTTGGAGGGCCAGTAGGAGGCACTCTTTCCTCTGGTCTAAAAAATATCCCAATGCCCCAGGCCAGTGATTGGGGACATTGCCCTTTGTAGGGTGCCGTCTTTCGGATGGGACGTTAAACCGGTGTCCTGTCTCTCCGGTCATTAAAGATCTCATGGCACTTATCGTAAGAGTAGGGGTGTTAACCCCGGTGTCCTGGCTAAATTCCCAATCTGGCCATCAAACCATCACGGTCACCTAATCCTCCCTAGCTTCCAATTGGCTCATTCATCCCCCTCCTCTACCCTGTAACTATTCCCCAGGTCTTTCCTGCAAATGAGAATGTGTTCTCAGTCAACTTACCTGGTAAAATAATGGATAAATAAAATGATGTATATGATGTGCATGATGTATATGATGTGTATATGTAGATAATGTACATGATGTATATGTAGATGATGTTTAAGTAGATGTAGATTATGTATATGTAGATGTATGTGGTGTAGATAATATATATGATGTAGATTAAGTAGCTGATGTAAAATGATGATATTTATGATGTAGATTATGTATATGTAGATCAATATGTTGATGATGTATATCTTCTTATATCTACTTCTCTGAGTTCAGTGTGTCAAATCGGAGGGTCTGTTGTCCGGGCCTCTGGCAGTCTCTATGGGGGTGCCACAGGGTTCAACTCTTGGACCGACTCTCTTCTCTGTATACATCAATGATGTCGCTCTTGTTGCTGCTGGTGAGTCTCTGATCCACCTCTACGCAGACGTCACCATTCTCCATACTTCTGGCCCTTCTTTGGACACTGTGTTAACAACCCTCCAGGCGAGCTTCAATGCCATACAACTCTCCCTCCTGTGGATGATAAATATATGTAGATAATGTATATTTTTACCTTTATTTAACTAGGCAAATCAGTTAAGAACAAATTCTTATTTTCAATGACGGCCTAGGAACAGTGGGTTAACTGCCTGTTCAGGGGCAGAACAACAGATTTGTACCTTGTCAGCACGGGGATTTGAACTCGCAACCTTACGGCTGCTAGTTCAACACTCTAACCACTGCCGCCCCATATGATGTATAGTATGTATATGTAGATTATGTATATGATGTACTGTTGAAGTCAGAAGTTTACAAACACTTACACATTTTTTCAACCACTCCACTAATTTCTTGTTAGTTTTGGCAAGTCGGTTAGGACATCTACTTTGTGCATGACACAATTGTTTACAGACAGATTATTTCACTTATAATTCACTGTATCACAATTCCATTGGGTCAGAAGTTTACACTAAATTGACTGTGCCATTAAACGGCTTGGAAAATTCCAGAAAATTATGTCATGGCTTTAGAAGCTTCTGGTAGGCTAATTGACATCATTTGAGTCAATTGGAGGTGTACCTGTGGATGTATTTCGAGGCCTATCTTCAAACTCAGTGCCTCTTTGCTTGACATCATGGGAAAATCAAAAGAAATCACCCTAGACCTCCGAAAAAATGTTTGGTCTGGTTCATCCTTGGGAGCAATTTCCAAACGCTTGAAGGTAACACGTTCATCTGTACAAACAATAGTACGCAAGTATAAACACCATGGGACCACGCAGTCATCATACCACTCAGGAAGGAGACGCGTTCTGTCTCCTGGAGATGAAGTGCAAATCAATCCCAGAACAACAGCAAAGGACCTTGTGAAGATGCTGGAGGAAACAGGTACAAAATATTCTATATCCACAGTAAAACGAGTCCTATATCGACATAACCTGAAAGGCCGCTCAGCAAGGAAGAAGCCACTGCTCCAAAACCTCCATAAAAAATTCAGACTACGGTTTGCAACTGCACATGGGGACAAAGATCGTACGTTTTGGACAAATGTCCTCTGGTCTGATGAAACCAAAATGGAACTGTTTGGCCATAATGACCATCGTTATGTTTGGAGGAAAAAGGGGGATGCTTGCAAGCCGAAGAACACCATCCCAACCGTGAAGCACAGGGGTGGCAGCATCATGTTGTGGGGGTGCTTTGCTACAAGAGGGACTGGTGCACTTCACAAAACAGATGGCTTCATGAGGTAAGAAAATGATGTGGCTATATTGAAGCAACAGCTCAAGACATCAGTCAGGAAGTTAAAGCTTGGTCGCAAAAGAGGCTTCCAAATGGACAATGACCCCAAGCATACTTCCAAAGTTGTGGCAAAATGGCTTCAAGACAACAAAGTCAAGGTATTTGAGTGGCCATCACAAAGCTCTGAACTCAATACCATAGAAATTTGTGGGCAGAACTGAAAAGCGTTCGCGAGCAAGGAGGCCAACGAACCTGACTCAGTTACACCAGCTATGTCAGGAGGAATGGGTCAAAATTCACCCAACTTATTGTGGGAAGCTTGTGGAAGGCTACCTGAAACATTTGTCCCAAGTTTAAAAATATAAAGGCAATGCTACCAAATATTAATTGTGTATGTAAACTTCTGACCCACTGGGAATATGATAAAATAAATTAAAGCTGAAATAAATCATTCTCTCTATGAATATTCTGACATTTCACATTCTTAAAATAAAGTGGTGATCCTAACTGACCTAAAACAGGGAATTTTTACTCGGATTAAATGTCAGGAATTGTGAAAAACTGAGTTTAAATGTATTTGGCTGAGGTGTATGTAAACTTCCGACTTCAACAGTACATGTAGCTGATGTAGATGATCTAGATGGAGATGTTGTAGATATAGATGATGTAGATCATGTTGATGTAGATCATGTAGCTGATGTCGAAGTAGATGATGTTGATTATGTAGCTGATGTAGATTATGTAGATGATGTAGTTTATGTAGATGATGAAGATGATGTCGATAGTGTAGATGTAGATTACATTATGTAGATGATGTAGTTTATGTAGATGATGAAGATGATGATGTCGATAGTGTAGATGTAGAATACATTATGTAGATGATGTATATGTAGATGATGTAGATGATGTAGATGTACATTATGTAGATGATGTATATGTAGATGATGTAGATGATGTAGATGTACATTATGTAGATGATGTAGATGTAGATGATGTAGATGTACATTATGTAGATGATGTATATGTAGATGGTGTAGATTATGTAGATGTAGATGATGTAGTTTAATACTCGAATGGTGTTGCCATATCTAATTTGAAGCTGTCTGTCTGCTGAACTGAAGGAAGGTAAATTGAGATACTATAGTCTATGCTCAGGAATATGCACAAGGACAAGTTTGTTTGTCTTTCTTTTTAGACTTTTTGAGGGTTACACAAATCATTATCCCGTTTTCATATTGTACCACTCTGATACTGAAGACAAACAGCCAGGGCACAAGACCATAGGCCTACTAAATCAATGATTCTGTATTACACATATAAGCCCTGCTATTCAGATTTTGGAGCAGTTTTCCTCCTAGCAATGCTATTAAAGGTGTTTCTGTGTTCTTTGTGTAAACTGGTCTAGGACCAGTCACATGGTAAATATATAGGACCAGGCAAGCAGCAGGTAGCTCTGATGTGATCCTTCACCTGACACATATCCTTCCCGACAGCCCCCTCCCTCCCTCCATCCTTCTCTCTCTCTCTTTCTCTCTCAACCTGACAACCACACCAGCCAGGAGTGGAGGAGGACAGAAGAGGGGGATGAGAGAACAGACGTAGGTTGAGGAGAAGGGGGGGGGGTCAGCGCATGTTTTAAGTGTGTTATTACGCGGTGGAGAGAGAGGGAGATGGAGACTGTAGCACCAGTCAAGTGGTGCTGGGTGGCTGTCACGCCAACAGAGCTGTCATTAGGACAAGCATGGAGAGGCTCTACTTGTTGTTGATGCTATCACATTTTAATCTCACAAGCATTATTACCTAGGTGGGCAAGGTTACCACTCGCCTCTACTCGAGTAGAAAACACACACACACACACACACACACACACACACACACACACACACACACACACACACGATCCACTCAAGTATGACACATATCACACACGCACGCACGCACACACACACACACCACCCCACCACCCCACCTCCCACACAACACACTCCCCCATCCTCAAAATGTATGGTAATTTATCCACGCTCCGTTGGATCTACGGGCAGTATTTTATTTGAACGCTTCCTCTACATTACGCTGCAGAGGCAGCCTAATGAAAGCCCTGGTGTAATCTAACTGAGCAGGCCAAGGCTGGTGTGATGAATAATTCAGTGGTGAGCCAACTCCTGTCATCCCCAGTGTCTCTGGGGTACTTCCTGTATTGTCCATCCTGACGGGGGCAATTATCCACCACTGCTGATTGTAATCTTTTCAGACCGCCGTTGGGGGGGGGGAAGGCTGGGGGAGTTAAGGCGACAGGGGGGAGTTTGGGGGAGGCTGGGGGAGATGGGGGGAGTTAGGGGGAGGCTGGGGGAGATAGGGGTAGTTAGGGGTAGTTAGGGGAGATGGGAATGAAAGGTAAGAACCTCACTTCTCCTCCTTGTTCTGGTGCCAAAACACACAGATACGCACGCACTCACGTACTGTCAGTAGCGCTCCAGCTCACGTGGTTACTAAGGAAACGGCCGCAGCCACCGCATTGATCAGAGTCTGTCTGGAAAAACATATCGACCCCTAACGCTGCACTAATGGGCTGGCCAATCAACTTCCCTACAATATGGAGTGATGTTGTTGAAATGTAGTTTTTTTTTAATGGGATTTTTGGGGAATATCTCAAATGTGTCTAAGATGTGAAAAACTCACACTTTTTAGTAGTAGTAGTAGTAGTAGTAGTAGTAGTAGGAGCAGTAGTAGTAGTAGTAGGCTAAGTAGTAGTAGTAGTAGTAGGCTAAGTATTAGTAGTAGTAGTAGTAGGAGGAGGCTAGTAGTAGTAGTAGTAGGATAGTAGTAGTAGTACCAAGTAGTAGTAGTAGTAGTAGTAGTAGTAGTAGCAGTAGTAGTAGTACCAATAGAAGTAGTAGTAGTAGGAGCAGTAGTAGTAGTAGTAGTAGCAGTAGTAGTAGTACCAATAGAAGTAGTAGTAGTAGGAGCAGTAGTAGTAGTAGTAGTAGCAGTAGGAGCACTAGTAGTAGTAGTAGTAGCAGTAGTAGTAGTAGTAGTAGTAGTATACGTGTTTAAGGTTAAGGTTAGACATTAACTCTGAATGGTTAAACTAAGTGTTAAGGTTTGGGATAGACTAAAAACAAAAATATTAAAAAATATATTTTATTACCAGGTTTGAACTTGCAACCTTCAGAATCAGATGTTTACACCCATCCACAGTCTCTGTCCACAATGTCCTAGCAAAACCTAAACTACTGGACACTCACCTTTGCCCCTAGTTGCCAGTTTCCACGTCATCTAATGATGTCCTCAGACATAGATGGATGTTGATTACTGACTAGTTTCACGGGCGACCTGGCTGCATTTCCAATACACCTGTATAGAAAAATGCAAATAGTATATTGTGAAAGTATTCAGATCGCTTGACTTTTTCCACATGTTGTTATGTTACAGCCTTAATCAAAAATATATTACATTGTTTTTTTTGTTGCAAGTGTATTGAAAATTAAAAACTGAAATATCACATTTAGAAGCATTCAGACCATTTACTCAGTATTTTGTTGAAGCTCCTTTTGGTAGCGATTTCAGCCTTGAGTCTTCTTGGGTATGACCCTACAAGCTTGGGACACCTGTATTTGGGGAGTTTCTCCCATTTGTCTCTGCAGATCCTCTCAAGCTCTGTCAGGTTTGATGGGGAGCATTGCTGCACAGCTATTTTCAGGTCTTTCCAGAGCTGTTCGATCGGGTTCAAGTCCGAGCTCTGGCTGGGCCACTTAAGGACATTCAGAGACTTGTCCCGAAGCCACTCCTGCGTTGTATTGGCTGTGTGCTTAGGGTCGTTGTCCTGTTGGAAGGTGAGCCGTCACCCCAGTCTGAGGTCCTGAGTGTTCTGGAGCAGGTTTTCATCAAGATCTCTCTGTAATTTTCTCCGTTCATCTTCAATCCTGACTAGTCTCCCAGTCCCTGCCGCTGAAAAACATCTCCACAGCATGATGCTACCACCACCATGCTTCACCGAAGGGGTGGGGCCAGGTTTCCTCCAGATGTGACGATTGGCATTCAGGCCAAAGAGTTGAATCTTGGTTTCATCAGACCAGAGAATCTTGTTTCTCATTGTCTAAGAGTCCTTTAGGTGCCTTTTGGCAAACTCAGTAGTAAGTTTTGCAACCGAGGAAATACTATTTTTACGTGCTTCAGCACTCGGAGTGGCTGAGCCGACATTGCTCCTAGACATTTCCACTTCACAATAACAGCACTTACAATTGACCAGGGCACACTTAACCAGCATGGCTACCACAGCATTCTGCAGCGATACACCATCCCATCTGGTTTGCGCTTAGTGGGACTATCATTTGTTTTTCAACAGGACAATGACCCAACACGCCTCCTGGCTGTGTAAGGGCTATTTTACCAAGAAGAAGAGTGATGGAGTGCTGCATCAGATGACCTGGCCTCCACAATCACCCGACTTCAACCCAATTGAGACGGTTTGGGATGAGTTGGACCGCAGAGTGAAGGAAAAGCAGCCAACAAGCGCTCAGCATATGTGGGAACTCCTTCAAGACTGTTGGAAAAGCATTCCAGGTGAAGCTGGTTGAGAGAATGCCAAGAGTGTGCAAAGCTGTCAGCAAGGCAAAGGGTGGCTACTTTGAAGAATTTAAAATCTAAAATATTATTTTTTGGTTACTACATGATTCCATTTGTGTTCTTTCATAGTTTTGATGTCTTCACTATTATTCTACAATGTATAAAATAGTAAAAATAAAGAAAAACCCTTGAATGAGTAGGTGTGTCTACACATTTGAAAACGGTTGAATAGTAGTTTATTTTTATGGCACAATTAGCTTTTTACCAACTAGCTGAGGCTGGACTTCCTTGGTGCAATACTAATTAGCCTAGTCGCTACATTAGGCTAGCCACTGAGCTCTCTATTTCCATGCCTTAATAGGATACCCTACCAGTATACTATGAGCATGTTTAATACCTACAAGTTTGTATTCCCAAAGGACCACGTGTATTCTTTACTATTTAACTGGTTGACTCGCTTTGGTCCTTAGTGACACCTGGCATGGGACGAGTATTAAGGAACGGAATGTATACCTTGTAAAGTCTGCGTCCACCTCATACTCCCAAACAGTGCGTGCTGCGCTTGAAACCAGCTCTTTGTCTCCCTCGTGTTCATTGCATACCCCCATTTTTTAAATATATATTTTTAGTAATTATCTTTCAAATATGCATTTTGCATAAGATACATTATTGAACTGAGGTGGTTCCCTCCAGAATCCCTTCCCTATGTGTAAACGTCATTATGTTGTCCCTGGATAGATGTCTACTGAAGTTTGGTTTAACATGTTAGTATCTTGCTATAGGAGAGGTAGATGAGGCCTTCCAACAGGGGAATACCAGCATAGGGGTCCAAGCTTTTCTTCTGTGTATGTAGTTTTTTATTTTCTTTATATTTTGTTATTCTGACCTTTCAGCACACTGGCCATGTGATTGTACTAACATTCATTTCTCATTACTATGACTACGCCTAATTAAAATACTCTAGACTCCACATGCTTTATCTCCTGGAACTTATAAAGGAATTAACCAGGTGGTCAAGCATAGCTGAGAGTATGTCTCTTACGTCTTTAATAAGTCAAGCATAGCTGAGAGTATGTCTCTTACGTCTTTAATAAGTCAAGCATAGCTGAGAGTATGTCTCTTACGTCTTTATGTCAAGCATAGCTGAGAGTATGTCTCTTACCTCCTTAAGTCAAGCATAGCTGAGTGTATGTATCTTACCTCTTTAGGTCAAGCATAGCTGAGTGTATGTATCTTACCTCTTTATGTCAAGCATAGCTGAGTGTATGTCTCTTACCTCCTTAAGTCAAGCATAGCTGAGTGTATGTATCTTACCTCTTTAGGTCAAGCATAGCTGAGTGTATGTCTCTTACCTCTTTATGTCAAGCATAGCTGAGTGTGTGTATCTTACCTCTTTATGTCAAGCATAGCTGAGTGTATGTCTCTTACGTCTTTACGTCCGGACATTGTTTTTCTCCCGTCCAGCGACCATGATAAACTAAAGAGAGGATGGGTCGACCAAATATTTCACTCCAAATCAAATTTTATTGGTCACAAACACGTGACTAGCAGATCTTATTGTAGCGAAATGCTTGTGCTTCTAGCTCCGACAAATCAGTAATATCTAACAAATTACACAACATATACCCAATACACACAAATCTAAGTAGGAATGAAGACTATATATATATATATATATATATATATGGACAAGCAATGTCAGAGCAGAATGGACTATAATACAGTAGAATACTATAGAATACAGTACAGTATGGACGAGCGATGTCAGAGCAGAATGGACTAAAATACAGTAGAATACTATAGAATACAGTACAGTATGGACGAGCGATGTCAGAGCAGAATGGACTAAAATACAGTAGAATAGCGTAGAAAATAAACAGTATAAACATAAGTTATCTCATCAGCTTCAACAATCCGCTGCTAGCAGCACCATACCTGAAATCTGTGTTAACAGCTGATTTAACTTCTTCCAATCCCAAATAAATCAACAATCAATTGAAGCAATTCTACTCTGCTCTTTACTTATGAGCTGAGACCAGAGGGGCAGCCATCCTTATGAGAAAAGGCTTGTCTCCTTCAAAGTCATTTCAGATACTAATGGCAGATGTGTTATAGTGATGGGGAAATAGTTTAGCACACAGGTTGATCTGGCTAACCTCTACGCTCAATTTTTCTCTGACCTCATTACAACACTTCCTTACCTCAACTCTCATCATTTAATACTGGGCGGAGATTTCAACTGTGTATTACGTCCAAGTCTAGACAGATCCAGACCAAAGACCAACAAAGTCATTTCAAAAGCAGGCTCAGTAATCAACTCATTTCCAGGATCCTATAATTTGTCATATTCATGAAGGAGGAGCTATCCCACTGCTAAACAGTACAGTGTTGTTTCTCCAGTCCACCACTCATACTCTAGGATGGACTTTTTCCTGCTGGACAGTATAATTATTCCTTCTGTAACTAATAGCCAATATGACAGCACTGTTATCTCAGACCGTAGCCCTGTCCAGCTAAATATCTGCACTCCGGACAGTACTGCATCACAATGCGTGTGGCGACTTGACCCACTACTACCATCCTGTCGTGCCCATCAACTCCCATTGATGTCTTTTTACAGATCAACTGCACCTTTCTACTGTGTGGGAGTCATTAAAAGCATATCTAAGGGGGATTCATTATTTCGTACGACAACAAACACTAAACGCTTATTGGAACTATCAACTCATTCTAGATGTGGTCAACAGGTACGCCTCTTCTCCGACTCCTGAACTCTACAATAAGAGACTGCTACACCAATCGGAATTTGACAATCTTTCCACTAAACAAACGGAGCAGCTTTTGTTAAAGTCGAAGCAGACATTTCATGAACACGGAGAGAAAGCTGGCAAGTTGTTATCTCACCGGCAATCCACTGTTACTGTAGCAGCACCATACCTAAAATCTGTGTTGCAGCTGATTTAACTTCTACCAACCCGAAAGAAATCAACAATCAATTGAAGCAATTCTGATGAACAAACTAACATGGGGATGCCTCAGTAAGTGATGAGAAAGCTACTCAGGCAATCCAGTCCATGCAGAGGGGTGAAGCCCCTGGGCCTGATGGCTTCCCTATTGAATTTTATAATGCGTTCTCTTCCAAACTGTACCCTATCCTCAGCTCAATGTACAATGACATCCTTTCTAATCAGAAACTGCCCCAGACACTTACCCAGGCGACAATTTTGGGTTTTGCTTAAAAAGGACAAGAATCCCCTAGACTGTGGCTCATACCGCCCTATAAGCCTATTGTGCTGCGATTATAAAATTCTCACTAAAGTCCTCTCGTGCAGCTTAGAGACAGTGATGCCTAATATAATTAACTCTGACCAAACCGTATTTATCTCAGGTGGACAATCTTTCTGTAATATGCGCCAGCTATGTAATGTTCTTTATTCTGCCCACTCAACTCTACAGCCAGAGGTTGTCATCTCTCTTGATGCTGAGAAGGCTTTCGACCAGGTTGACTGGGAATATCTATTTACAGTACTAGAGAGATTTGGGTTTGGCCCAACCTTCCTTTCCTGGATTAAGACTTCGTATTCATCCCAAGTGGCTTCTGTTCGCACCAACAATGTTACCTCCAGCTACTTTGCTCTCCACAGGGGGGCCAGGCAGGGATGTTGTTTATCCCCTTTCCTATTTGATTTGGCTATTGAGCCTCTTGCTAGGAGGAGAGGATTGAGGGAATATTGAAGGGCAACAAAACTCACAAGATGTCCTTATAGGCAGTTGATCTTCTTTTATACCTTATATCTCCAACCCTGTGGAGTCTATACCCTCTCTCTAACCCTGTGGAGTCTATACCCTCTCTCTAACCCTGTGGAGTCTATACCCTCTCTCTAACCCTGTGAAGTCTATACTCTCTCTCTAACCCTGTGGAGTCTATACCCTCTCTCTAACCCTGTGGAGTCTATATCCTCTCTCTAACCCTGTGGAGTCTATACCCTCTCTCTAACCCTGTGGAGTCTATACCCTCTCTCTAACCCTGTGCAGTCTATACTCTCTCTCTAACCCTGTGGAGTCCATACCCTCTCTCTAACCCTGTGGAGTCTATACCCTCTCTCTAACCCTGTGAAGTCTATACCCTCTCTCTAACTCTGTGGAGTCTATACCCTCTCTCTAACTCTGTGGAGTCTATACCCTCTCTCTAACCCTGTGGAGTCTATACCCTCTCTCTAACCCTGTGAAGTCTATACCCTCTCTCTAACCCTGTGAAGTCTATACCCTCTCTCTAACCCTGTGGAGTCTATACCCTCTCTCTAACCCTGTGGAGTCTATACCCTCTCTCTAACCCTGTGGAGTCTATACCCTCTCTAACCCTGTGGAGTCTATACCCTCTCTAACCCTGTGGAGTCTATACCCTCTCTCTAACCCTGTGAAGTCTATACCCTCTCTCTAACCCTGTGGAGTCTATACCCTCTCTCTAACCCTGTGAAGTCTATACCCTCTCTCTAACCCTGTGGTGTCTATACCCTCTCTCTAACCCTGTGGAGTCTATACCCTCTCTCTAACCCTGTGAAGTCTATACCCTCTCTCTAACCCTGTGAAGTCTATACCCTCTCTCTAACCCTGTGAAGTCTATACCCTCTCTCTAACCCTGTGAAGTCTATACCCTCTCTCTAACCCTGTGGAGTCTATACCCTCTCTCTAACCCTGTGGAGTCTATACCCTCTCTCTAACCCTGTGGAGTCTATACCCTAACTCTTGGACATGCTACAAGGTGTTGAGACATTCTCTGGTTATAATCTAAAACTAACAGAAAGTGTACTCCTTCCCATTAATCAGTTAGCAGAAGGTATTGGGTATGCCAATTTCCCATTTAAGGTGGAGCATCAGGTCTTTACTTATTTGGGGATAAAGGTCACACGCTAATTTAAGGCGGGTAGGGAGGGATGGGTGGATGGGGGAATGAAGAGCTGGGGTTGTACTGTTCTTATGTTCTCATATCTGAAAAACTCTAAATAAAGTAACGTAAATAAATAATACGATATGTGGTTCTCAGTAACGTCCGGACGGCTCGTGACGAGAGGCGGGGACTGTGTTGTGTACCTCCAATCATGTTTAATCGACATTGGTGTCATGTTGGCTTAGATACAATGGTAGGAAGATTTGAGTTTAACATTGAGCTTCAACCACCATAGTAATGAACCATAATAAAAACAACCTTGAGCACAAATGAGACAGCTAAGACATCACCACGTTGACCAATCACATCACTACTATTACACCCACTTGGTTCATCATCACACTGCTGCAAAGTACACTGTGTGTGTGTAGGCCATTACATGTTGGTGTTAGTGTGGCTCCTGTTAGGTCCTACCATGCATCGTGTGTGTGTAGGCCATTACATGTTGGTGTTAGTGTGGCTCCTGTTAGGTCCTACCATGCATCGTGTGTGTAGGCCATTACATGTTGGTGTTAGTGTGGCTCCTGTTAGGTCCTACCATGCATCGTGTGTGTAGGCCATTACATGTTGGTGTTAGTGTGGCTCCTGTTAGGTCCTACCATGCATTGTGTGTGTAGGCCATTACATGTTGGTGTTAGTGTGGCTCCTGTTAGGTCCTACCATGCATCGTGTGTGTAGGCCATTACATGTTGGTGTTAGTGTGGCTCCCGTTAGGTCCTACCATACATCGTGTGTGTCTGTATGGTCGTCTGTGGTGGTGGTGGTGGCCCAGTGCATTTCATCTAACCATTAGCAGTCTACTGAGCTGAAATGACTTTCCCTGCACCTGGGACCATGAGCCGTTTCAAATCAATGCTTGTGGCCGCTCTTAAATCAATGAGCCTCGTTGATTTAACTGGGGGACTCAACTGTGAAGCATGACCCAGGGAGACAGACAGAGAGAGACGGAGAGAGACAGGGAGAGCGAGATAGTTAGACAGAGAGAGAAAGGGAGAGAGAGAGATGAAGACAGAGGGAGGGAGAGATGGACAGGGAGGGAGGAAGAGAGAGAGAGAGAGAGGGGAATGAAGAGAGACATGGAGAGAGAGAGGGGGGAGAGAGAGAGAGAGAGAGAGAGAGGGAGCTGGAGGGTTAGCGAGAGACTCATTCACAAGCACTGACCTCTATAATTACCAAATGTGCTTGCGCTGAAATAATTGCCCATTTGACGAGGCAGGTGAATATCATCTCTCTCTCTCTCTCTCTCTCTCTCTCTCTCTCTCTCCGCCTCATTGCTTTGAGAATCATCACACCACTACACGATGGCAGCTCTCTGATGCCTCTGTGCTCTGCAGCTTCTGTTCATTTTCTGGACCTTAGGCTGATTCCAATTTGTTTTGTTTCATCTCAGTGAGTATGTGCCTTTGTGTATGTGTTTTTCCGTGTGGGTGTGTGCATGTGTGTGTGTGTGCGCATGTGTGTGTTTCTGTATTCGTGTATGTGAGTGTGTATGTGTGTGTGCATGTGTGTGTTTCTGTATTAGTGTGTGTGTGTGTGTGTGTGTGCAAGAGAGCAAAACAAATGGTTAGAGAGAGTGTGTTCCATAGAAGGAGAGAGGAGGAGGGCGTGTGGGGAAAAGGAGAGAGGGAGGGAGGTCGTGTGGGGGCGTGGGCCAGGCTCGGGAGGGCAGATGTATTTATCTGGGTAATGATAGTCATCTGGGGCTGGCACACAGTGCCCCGCTACTCAGCAGTGACAGTGATGTAGAGCACTGGGCTCTGTGGAGGGGCCCTGGCTGCAGATACCATGGCAGCAGCCAGCCCAGTCCCCACGGTGCTCATTAAACTTCCATAGATTGCCTTTCCACCCCCTCTCCCTTCCTCCATACCTCCCTCCCTCCTTCCATTCCTAGTCCACTCTCCCCCCCCCCACCCGCTGGGCCTTTCAAAAGTGCCTTTTATTAATTCATAAAAACACATTGCACAAGTGATTGAGTCTGATGTGCACTGGAGCAGCAAAATATGAGAGAGAGAGAGGTCGTCAGATTGGGAACAGCCCCCCCCCCCTCCAATTCAGGCACCACCACCTCAACCCCTCCCCCCCCGAACACAGGCGTTGGTGGTTCAGCAGGGAGGGAGTGAGGGGGGTAAAGAAGTGATGAAGAAAAGGGGAGCTAGAAGGCTAGACAGATGTGTTGTGAAACATTAATAGCCAGTGCAGCAGCTTCCCTCAGGCTGTGGGGATGAAGGGCAGCCAACACAACTGCTGTGTTTCCTGCTTTCTCTTTTTACCCCTCCTCCCTTCTTCTCTCTCTCTCTCTGTGTCTCTCTCTCTCTTTCTCTACCGCTGACATGTACAGATTAAGCAGCATAAACACGTCTAACTTTTCTGGCTGGGTGTGTGTCAGGCCGCTGCGTGCACACACACGGGCCAATGGAGGGATGCAGGGCAGCTCTTATTGTGGCTTGGCAGACACGCTGCCTCTTTCTCTTGTTCTCCCATCTATCTCTCTCTCCCTCTCTCTTCTAAGAAGAGGACAGGCAGAGAAAGAAGAGAGAGAGAGGAACAGACCTCAGATATGGATTACTACGATTGAATTAAAAACATTAGCTCGGGGCGAACAAATGAATCCTGATGATGAGGGTACTGGGGGAAAATTGAGAAAATGTGTTTGGCTGCGAGGGCCTTGAAAGCACCGGCTAATGGAATGGTGGAAGAGAGAGGGCAGAGAGAGGGATAGAAAGAGAGAGATGGAGGGAGGGAGGGTGAGAGGGAAGGAGAGACAGGGTGGGAGGGAGCCAGACTGATGAACATAGAGAGCGATTGAGTAGCTAGAAGAGAGAGTGAGAGAAAAAGACAGAGAGAAATTAATGGAGAGGGGCCAGCAGGCTTCAAATTATCCATCATTACAGGCCAGCTCCATAACTATTACCCCTCTGGCCTGGGAGTGTGGGCTGGGCTGGGCAGACGCGGATCGTATCCAGAGAGAGAGGAAGGCAGGCGGACAAAAACACATTGGATAACAGCTGTAGTTTGGCCCCCCCTGAGCAGGAGAAATTATGGTGCCAACTTAGGCCTTAACCCTGTTCCATCATGACCAGGTTATCATGACTTTGTGTGACGGTGGCTAACCTCTATATATATTTATTCATGCAAAGTGCACGCAGAAATGCACCACCTATGATCTTATGACAGCACATGTGGACATTAGAGATAGAATCTAGGGGACTTCGTCGCCAGCTATGCCCAAAAAAGTGACCCTGGTACTTGTGGCGAAGTTGTGGATTCTCTGGCATTGAGACAGTGTGATATGCTGCCCAACTTCACTGTGTGAGATTGGTAGTGACCCCATTGAAATGCAGGCAAGGTGGGCATGGGCTGACAGGTGGGCAGCCACCCAACCTGAACCCAGCCACCCAGCCTGTCCCATTTTTAGAGCAGAGCAAGCACCACCACCACCACCACCACCACTACCCCACGCCCAGTCAGTCACGCACCGCCTGGCTCGGTCACCCAAGCGTAACCGACAGCAACAGAAGGAAACAGAAGCCGATGCTAATAGGACACAAACACATCGCTGCATTAATGCACTTCCCCTAATGCTTATCTATGATTATAATGACTTATTGTAATTGCTCTATTTATCTGGATAATGCATTGTGGGAATGCGCCGGGAGCAATCTGGGCTAGTCAGCTGATTGTGAATAGGAAGCACAGGGTAGAATCAAGGTTGCGGTGGCACAGGGGCCTGGGCGAGTGGGCATTTTCCATTTTGGCTTTGTTTTCCGTGTGTGTGTGTGTGTGTGTGTGTGTGTGTGTGTGTTTCCACTCTTTAATTCTATGAATCAGGATAGGGGTGGTGGATCAATTGAACTATACCCTTGAACCACATTGGATAGAGGCATCTGATATCAATTGACACATGTTTCAAATGTGTGATTGGCTTTTAGTCGGAGAGACAAATGAATAAGTAAATGTTATCTAGGGATTCCAGAGGAGTCGTTGGTTCCCTGACCAAAAAAATGGACCCAGAAGATGGGGAGAGGATGGGATGGTATCTAGTGTTGGGAATCTGGGTGTGGAACATTGTGCTACATTTATGGATCACTCTCTGGGTGTCAACATTATGGATCACTCTCTGGGTGTCAACATTATGGATCACTCTCTGGGTGTAGACATGGATCCCTCTCTGGGTGTAGACATTACGGATCACTCTCTGGGTGTCTACATTATGGATCCCTCTCTGGGTGTCTACATTATGGATCACTCTCTGGGTATAGACATTATGGATCACTCTCTGGGTGTAGACATTATGGATCACTCTCTGGGTGTAGACATTATGGATCACTCTCTGGGTGTAGACAAGCAAGGCCCTTCACAATAGAGACTGGAGGAAGAGAGCTTGTTAATGTCGGGGATCATTTACTCTAGCCTGACCATGTATTCCCCTGAGCCCCCAGCCATGACTGATGGCACACAGATCTGATTCCACAGTGATTCGCCATCCTTACAGAGAAAGAGATGGAAAGATAGATAGATAGAAATAAAGATGAAAAGGAGAGAAAGAGTGAGGTGGGAAATCACCTAGCATCTGGCACATGCTGTCAGTCCAGATTTCCCAAGCCATTAGTGCGAGGCGTGTGTGTGTGTGCGTTTGTTTATGTGTGTGTGTGTACGTGTGCATGTTTGCATTTGTGTGTGTGAGGAGAGGACACTTAAAGAGATTCTCTACTGATTCGGACTGTGAACAAAATCATTATACCTCTACTGTATATAGAAGTGAGAACTCTACTATAAGACAGGTTCATTCAAATGCAGTCCGAGACAGAGAGAGACACCCGGCGAAATCTGTTAAGGTAGGAGAGACGGCAGAGACAAATAGGGTGCGAGAGAGTGAGGGAAGAGAGAGAGAGAGAGACACCCGGCGAAATCTGTTAAGGTAGGAGAGACGGCAGAGACAAATAGGGTGTGAGAGAGTGAGGGGAGAGAGAGAGAGTGAGGGAAGAGAGAGAGAGAAACACCCGGCGAAATCTGTTAAGGTAGGAGAGACGGCAGAGACAAATAGGGTGCGAAAGAGTGAGGGGAGAGAGAGAGAGAGAGAGAGAGAGAGTGAGGGAGAGAGTGACGGAGAGAGTGAGGGAGAGAGTGAGGGAGAGTGAGGGAGAGAGTGGGAGAGAGTGAGGGGAGAGAGAGAGAGAGACACCCGGCGAAATCTGTTAAGGTAGGAGAGACGGCAGAGACAAATAAGGTGCGAGAGAGTGAGGGGGGAGAGAGAGAGTGAGAGAGTGGCCGAGAGTGAGGGGAGAGAGAGTGAGGGAGAGTGAGGGAAAGAGTGAGGGAGAGAGTGGGAGAGAGTGAGGGAGAGTGAGGGAGAGAGTGAGGGGGGAGAGAGGGGAGAGAGAGAGTGTGAGAGAGTGAGGGGAGAGAGAGAGAAGGTAAAGGAATGGTGGGCAGCCAACAGAGAGTAGGGACAGTAAACAGATCTATATTTCTACTTTATTGCGCTCTCTCTCCTCGCCGCATGCACTATCATTACCAGTTGTCGCGGCAACTGAGATACAGCAATCAAAGAAGCACCAGGAGAGGCAGCAAGATGAAAGGAGGGACAAAATGGAGGGAGAGAGAAAGGGAAGGAGATAAAAAAGGAGGGTCTGTAGTTAGGAGGGTAATGAACCTAGTGTAAAAACATAAATACATCTCTCAGATATAGGACAGACACTATATATTTTACATGTTATTCGGGACTACAGTACCCGTGGTTCCATGTAGTCAATGTGTTATTCAATGTGTTTGTATTGGCTAATAGCAGTAAGGCCCAAAATTATTTTGTTTCATTTTTCTTTTCTTTTTCCACAGAGGTGGCAACCCACAGGTCCCAGAGTGGTGGGGGAGAAATGGTTTCTTTGGGCCCAGAGTTTTTCCTGATCTGGTAAACTCTGGGTATGAAATAGTAATAAATCAGCTGTAAAACCAAAATGTTTTATATGGGTTATGATGGGACCAGATTATTTTTAATCAGGTCATATGGTTTAAAAAAAAAACTCCTGGAAAAACTCCTGACCCTAGGAAGGATGATAACATAAAAATCATGGAAAAACTCCTGACCCTAGGTAGGATGATAACATAAAACTCCTGGAAAAACTCCTGACCCTAGGTAGGATGATAACATAAAACTCCTGGAAAAACTCCTGACCCTAGGTAGGATGATAACATAAAAATCATGTCAAACAAATCACGAGTCGAATCCCTCTGTGGAAAGGGTTCTACATGGAACCCAAAAGGGTTCTACCTAGAACCAAAAGGGTTCTACCTGGAACTTAAAGGGGTTCTTTCCAGAGTTCTCCTATGGGGACAGCCGAAGATACTTGTTTTCTAAGAGTGTAGCTACACCACAGTAAGCGTGGGAGGGAGGGAGGGAGGGAGGCAGTGCTTGCCCACCAGAAGAAGGGGGGCTGGCTGTGTCTGAGTGAGGTGTTTGTCTGTGCTGCCCCAGTGCACATCAATCTGTTTAATTTTAGCTACAGATTGTCGCTGTCTCTTTATGCATGGCCAGCATGAGGCCTACATCCGTCACGAGGCAGCACATTAACAAGGAGACGGGCTGTTAGGAGGAACAGATGGCCACCTGGCCGAAGTGTCGTAGTGCAGGCCGCCCGCCCGGCAGGGGTTTCAGTGCCAGTTCCTAGAACCCAGGGCCTGGTTGGCCGAGAGGAATTCTGACCCTGGTCCATTAGAACTAGTCAGGCATCCTGGAGGGCCACTGGTGGAGGAGGGGTGGGGGTTTGGGCCGAGGATGGATATGGATGGGCACATAGAGATAGGGTGACCACATGTCCCGGATTGCAATTTAGAAACAAATTCAAACACCACTAATTTAGAAAAAAATTGATTTGTTTCAGTCAGACATTCCAACCTGTCTTTTACAGTCACATTGCGCTTATGAAAATATATAAATCATCAGGATGTGGTAGCCTAAGCCTACTGGTGATGCTCAACACTTCTCCAATCGCTGTTGAGATGCGATATTCTGCGCAGTGCCGAAACAAACTCTGAACAAACTATATTCATTTGGGGACAGGTCAAAATGCATGAAACATTTATGGCAATTTAGCTAGCTAGCTTGGTGCTGCTAGCTAGCTTGGTGTTGCTAGCTAGCTTGGTGTTGCTAGCTAGCTTGGTGTTGCTAGCTAGCTTGGTGTTGCTAGCTAGCTTGGTGTTGCTAGCTAGCTTGGTGTTGCTAGCTAGCTTGGTGTTGCTAGCTAGCTTGGTGTTGCTAGATCATTTGTCCTGGGATATAAACGTTGGGTTGTTATTTTACCTGAAATGCACAAGGTCCTCTACTCCGACAATGAATCCACAGATTAAAGGGTAAACTGAGTTGTCTAGTAATCTCTCCTCCTTCAGGCTTCTTCTTCTTCTTCTTCTTTGGACTTAATATGGTTGCTGACAACCAACTTTAAGGTGCATTACCACCACTAACTGGACTGGAGTGTGGACCTCAGTTCCACTTTCAATCACCCATGTGATATGCTTCTAAAAACCAATGAGGAGATGGGAGAGGCGGGAGTTGCAGCGCGTCAAGCATCACAAATAGAACCAAGTTCTATTTTAGCGCCGGCTACTCAGACGCGAGCGAGCAGTGTGAATAACATGTATGTGTAATTTATTTAAATGTATGTCATTAAAATGTATTTTGCAACACTTGCACACGCGACGCGAGCGGTGTGGTCAGCATGTTAGGCCTAACTATTTACCATTATGAAGCCCTACAAAAATAGCTGAAGTAAATTATCGTATTAGACTGTAAGATACACATTAATTTGGTCAAACTTGTGAGGCTCTCCATGCTCAGGTGTGACCTCAGCATGGATATGGAGATGTTGGCTCCCTGACTGGAGGAGGGTGGATGTAGGTGTTGGTGGAGGAGGGTGACTGGAGGAGGGTGACTGGAGGAGGGTGATCTGTAGTTCAGGTTTCAAGATGTCTCATTCCATTCTGGTTCTGCACTAAATGCAAACGGCCTGGCCGTTGAAAAAGTATTTAAAATTTATAATTCAAAATGATACACAAATGATCCAACACCCGATCATTGTAGTAATCTGTCTGTGCTGATCATTGTAATCTGTCTGTGCTGATCATTGTAGTAATCTGTCTGTGCTGATCATTGTAGTAATCTGTCTGTGCTGATCATTGTAGTAATCTGTCTGTGCTGATCATTGTAGTAATCTGTCTGTGCTGATCGTTGTAGTAATCTGTCTGTGCTGATCATTGTAATCTGTCTGTGCTGATCATTGTAGTAATCTGTCTGTGCTGATCGTTGTAGTAATCTGTCTGTGCTGATCATTGTAGTAATCTGTCTGTGCTGATCGTTGTAGTAATCTGTCTGTGCTGATCGTTGTAGTAATCTGTCTGTGCTGATTGTTGTAATAATCTGTCTGTGCTGATTGCTGTGGTAATCTGTCTGTGCTGATCGTTGTAGTGGCATACTACTCATATGCACTCTTATACAAATGCCTCATCATCCTGCATGCTCCTGATAGCAACTAGGCGGCCATGTTGGATTAATGTCATGGGGAGGGGCATGGGGAGTGACATACTGTATGATGCAGGCTCTGTTGGCTCAGTGTGCGTGTGGTTGCCCGGTGTGGGGATGTTCTCTGGCCATGAAGGGGCTCTTTGTGCGGCCAAGCCACTTGCTTCTGTGTGGAACTTGACATCCCCGAGCACAAAGGAACAAGTGCACAGTGTGTATGTAGGAGGAACCAGGGCCAGAGGAAACTGGGGGATGGAGGGAGGAGGGGAGGCGCCTTGGAGGAGGAGGCTGGAAAGCGATGAGCGCCATCTGCTGTTTGGTCACACTCTGTGACGTCAGTGACCCACATGCCTTTTCTCCTTGGTGTCATTGGCCAACGGTATGAGGTCACTGGAAACTAATGCACCAGATGTTAATCTGTTTTTCAAGGAGTCAAATCAGTGAATGATCAACAGAATAGTTTTGTCAATTAAAATGACCTCATTATCTCCAGACATGCCCTCCATAACAATCCGATAACAGCACTGTGATAAGTGACTGACAGCATTTAAAACCAGGTCTTGATCTGAACAAATCATATGCTGTATATCGTTTTGTTTATTGACTCCCTGACACTTTAATGTTTACCAAACATTCATTTATCTTTGATTAACGAACATATATGAAAGCAGGAGAATGACGAGGAGATCATTTACATGTATGAGATAACCGATGTAGCTTGTGGGTCCACAGACTCATGCTGAGACACTGATGGATTCTGTTTACAGTGGGTCTTTAGTAAGCTCTTCCCATCAATAGACATGGCATTAGTTCTCTCAGCAGTTAATAGCCAATCGATGGCCAGAGAAGATTATGGGAGTCCTGCTGGATAAGAGCACTGTGTGATGATTGGCATCACAATGATAAGACAAGACTTGTAGCGAAGTGTCTTTGTGTGTGTGTGTGTGTGTGTGTGTGTGTGTGTGTGTGTGTGTGTGTGTGTGTGTGTGTGTGTGTGTGTGTGTGTGTGTGTGTGTGTGTGTGTGTGTGTGTGTGTGTGTGTGTGTGTGTGTGTCACCACCAGGCCCCAGCAGCATTGAACCAGGCCCCCTGCGGATGTGGGTTGCACTGTCAGGCCGAGTCAGAAATCACAGACACAGCTTGATTCTCTGTCACCTTCCCTGGAGAGACCCACATGCACACACACACATACACACACACGGCCTGCTGCCTCATCACCCCAGGAGACAGTGCAGAAGTTGGGGCTGAATGGCTAGGCAGTTGGGTGGCTAGGCACCACATCAACCCTCCAATCTGCTCTTTAAGTTCACCGAGAGCCTGAAGCGTTGTTAGGCCTCGGTACAGATGGGTTTTTTCTCCACCCAATTTTCCAGCCGGAACACACATGAGCTGGTTCTCACTCTAAGAGCTGTTTGAGAGTGCCCTGGGTGAAACCCTGGCAAAGCCAAGCCGTCACTAGGAGCATGGAGGGCAGAGAGGAGGTCACAGATAGGCCATGACTGTCTCACTGTCACGCCAGCCTGACTTCAAATCAGATTGGATCTTTAGGAAGCTGGCACTAGCTATAACAGTGAAGGGCTGGATGGTGGATGGTACAATAGATACAGTCTCTATCACAATGAAGGGCTGGATGGGGGATGGTACAGTAGATACAGTCTCTATCACAGTGAAGGGCTGGATGGGGGATGGTACAGTAGATACAGTCTCCATCACAATGAAGGGCTGGATGGGGGATGGTACAGTAGATACAGTCTCTATCACAGTGAAGGGCTGGATGGGGGATGGTACAGTAGATACAGTCTCCATCACAATGAAGGGCTGGATGGTGGATGGTACAGTAGATACAGTCTCTATCACAGTGAAGGGCTGGATGGGGGATGGTACAGTAGATACAGTCTCCATCACAATGAAGGGCTGGATGGTGGATGGTACAGTAGATACAGTCTCTATCACAGTGAAGGGCTGGATGGGGGATGGTACAGTAGATACAGTCTCCATCACAATGAAGGGCTGGATGGTGGATGATAGATACAGTCTCCATCACAGTGAAGGGCTGGATGGTAGATGATAGATACAGTCTCTATCACAGTGAAGGGCTGGATGGTGGATGATAGATACAGTCTCTATCACAGTGAAGGGCTGGATGGTGGATGGTACAGTAGATACAGTCTCCATCACAATGAAGGGCTGGATGGTGGATGGTAGATGCAGTCTCCATCACAATGAAGGGCTGGATGGTGGATGGTACAGTAGATACAGTCTCCATCACAATGAAGGGCTGGATGGTGGATGGTACAGTAGATACAGTCTCCATCACAATGAAGGGCTGGATGGTGGATGGTACAGTAGATACAGTCTCCATCACAATGAAGGGCTGGATGGGGGATGGTAGATGCAGTCTCCATCACAGTGAATGGCTGGATGGTGGATGGTACAGTAGATACAGTCTCCATCACAATGAAGGGCTGGATGGTGGATGGTACAGTAGATACAGTCTCCATCACAATGAAGGGCTGGATGGGGGATGGTAGATACAGTCTCTATCAGAGTGAAGGGGTGGATGATAGATACAGTCTCTATCACAGTGAAGGGCTGGATGGTAGATACAGTCTCCATCACAGTGAAGGGCTGGATGGTGGATGGTAGATACAGTCTCTATCACAGTGAAGGGCTGGATGGTGGATGGTAGATACAGTCTCTATCACAGTGAAGGGCTGGATGGTGGATGGTACAGTAGATACAGTCTCCATCACAGTGAAGGGCTGGATGGTGGATGGTACAGTAGATACAGTCTCTAGCACAGTGAAGGGCTGGATGGTAGATACAGTCTCCATCACAGTGAAGGGCTGGATGCTGGATGGTAGATACAGTCTCTAGCACAGTGAAGGGCTGGATGGTGGATGATAGATACAGTCTCTGTAGTGTACACTCTGAAATGCCTCCAAGGGAGTGTCTTCCTACTAGTGAACAGGGTGAGAAACACATTACATGACATTTAATGCAGCGTGGAGAAGAATAAGAAGCCAACTAACCTCTTTCATCGTCTTTCTTTTTCTCTCTTTCTCTCTCTCTACCTCTGTCTGTCTCTCTCTCTACCTCTGTCTGTCTCTCTCTCTACCTCTGTCTGTCTCTCTCTCTACCTCTGTCTGTCTCTCTCTCTACCTCTGTCTCTCTCTCTACCTCTGTCTGTCTCTCTCTCTACCTCTGTCTGTCTCTCTCTCTACCTCTGTCTGTCTCTCTCTGTACCTCTGTCTGTCTCTCTCTCTACCTCTGTCTGTCTCTCTCTCTACCTCTGTCTGTCTCTCTCTACCTCTGTCTGTCTCTCTCTCTACCTCTGACTGTCTCTCTCTCTACCTCTGTATGTCTCTCTCTCTACCTCTGTCTGTCTCTCTCTCCATCTAGGGCCACTAGAGCAGCTAAACAACACGTTTTGCGTTATCTCTCTAATGACCGTGAATGTGGCCAGGAGCACGCACGGAGCACAGCTAGGCTATGTGCTATGTGAGATAATGTAGTGTTGTGTCTTGAAAACACAAATGATCTCAGCTGGAATTGCACCATTATTTCAATCAAAGAACTCAATTGTCATTGATAGGAGATGTTCTGCTCCGCTGTTTCAGATTTGATTCAAAGGGGGCAAGATTCTATCAGATCCGCGCTAGCCGACTCCCACAAAGCATTTGTTTTGGCGGTGTCAGAGGTGGAACTGTGCTAGAGCTGTCAAATCCACAAGTGGCTCCCGGATTATGTCTAAAGCGGACACTGTCATTGGCTTCACAGAGTCGCATCAACACTAGAAGCGCCAATTGAGTCATTTTGATTTAATGTGAATTTAAAATGGAGATACTGTATCTCTGCCACGCCTGCCTCCATGTTTGACTTTTCCTAAATACATCTATTAAACACAGGTATGCTGTTAGAATTTCGATATCACAAACATCATTTGTGTTTTAGCAGTTTTAAAAGGACATGTCATTTTTTTTCCAGGGAGTGACAGTGTTTTTTTTCTCCAAATCCTCTTCCCAGAGTCACATGCAGGTAAGACTGTTTCAAAATATCACTATTTCCAAGATTAACCTCTGTTCCACACATGAGCATGAGTCAATAGTTAGCTTACAGAAAGATAAACTAATGAAAATGCTATGGTGTTCTTTGAAATAACTGTTTTCATGTTATCCAAGACCTTCATAAACACAATCAAATGTACATTTTCCCAATAGCATATATGAAATATATTTATTAGACTGTTATAATGTTGTAGTCAAAATGACGGCTTTTCTAAACAACCTTGTTTACAAGTAGAGCACTAGCATCTGATTAACATACAAATTATCGAAAAATAGACACAAATTACTAATTTGAAAATTTGTGACAGGCACACAAAAAATGTAAATGTCTTGTATCCAGTTCATGATTTTCTTCATAATAATTCCAATTTGTTGTGGCTAATGTTAGCTAGTTTAGCTAGGTGGCTAATGTTAGCTAGTTTAGCTAGGTGTTCAGGTTAGTGTAAGGGTTAGCTAACATGCTAGCTAAGTAGATAAAAAGTAGCAAGTAGTTACAAAATTAGCTAAAATTATAAAGTTGTCCATCATATACGCCCACCCATCCTCCTTGAGCAACCTCCCTCCTATCGTTTCAGTCTTACCTTCATCTGTGATTGAAACGCACTGGATACAAAATCATTTGTTGGACACACTTATTCACATTTTTTTTGTGTCTGTCATTTGTAATTTGTGTCTATTTCATCAGAATTTGTGATAATGGGTAGCTGTGAGATTGGGCTGATAGAAATCCTCATTCTTTTGTTAATTTGAGTGTCATTATTTCTATATAGCAGACTCGTTCTCGTTCTGAAGTTCTAACGCGAGTGGGATGGGTGTGGCTTCGTGAAAATGACCACACGAGCATCCGCTCACTGATTTGACAGCTCCAACATAGTTACACATCCGATACAGCCAAAAAAAACAGCTATGCGGGTGTCGGCTAATCGCAGGTTAACCCTTGATCTGACTGAATCTAGACCAGGCTATATTGGAGGCGTTGATAACAATATGGCCGGCACGACTCTCCCAAACTGCTTGACGAACTTCCGATCACATCGTTGTACATTCATAGAGATCATCATTAGACATTGACACAGAGCCACATCCCTCCGTAAAGTATGTGTCTGAATCCACACCTCGGGGTGGATCGTTCAATGCCGGGAAACTGTACAGCATTAAATGCCGGCCTCACGAAGCATCTCCGCCATGTCTTGTCCATTACAGTTACACATCCAGAGAGAGTTCAACTGGTCCTTATCTACTGACTATATATGGTGTGACTGGTCCTTATCTACTGACTATACATGGAGTGACTGGTCCTTATCTACTGACTATACATGGTGTGACTGGTCCTTATCTACTGACTATACATGGTGTGACTGGTCCTCATCTACTGACTATACATGGTGTGACTGGTCCTTATCTATTGACTATACATGGTGTGACTGGTCCTTATCTACTGACTATGCATGGTGTGACTGGTCCTTATCTACTGACTATACATGGTGTGACTGGTCCTCATCTACTGACTATACATGGTGTGACTGGTCCTTATCTACTGACTATACATGGTGTGACTGGTCCTTATCTACTGACTATACATGGTGTGACTGGTCCTTATCTACTGACTATACATGGTGTGACTGTGCCGATGACACAATGTGACAGAGACACTGCTGACCAGGGGGGTGGGTCAATCTGGGGGGGCAGAGTGGGTCAGGATGGTGCTGGGGAAAGGTCATCGCCATGGAGCAGCTGTCTGCCGCATCATCACTCAGAGACTGTGGGGAAGAGCTGCTTTGTGTCTGTGTGTGTGTGTGTGTGTGTGTGTGTGTGTGTGTGTGTGTGTGTGTGTGTGTGTGTGTGTGTGTGTGTGTGTGTGTGTGTGTGTGTGTGTGTGTGTGTGTGTGTGTGTGTGTGTGTGTGTGTGTGTGTGTGTGTGTGTGTGTGTGTGTGTGTTTATGTGTGTGTGTGTGTGTTTATGTGTGTCTTTGATTTTGTGTGTGTGTGTGTGTTCGTGTGTGTTCATGTGTGTCTTTGATTTTGTGTGTGTGTGTGTGTGATAACAAATGGAGACTTCACCTTTAGATTATCCAGTATACCTGGTGTGTGTTATTCAAGGCCTGTCCATCCATCACACAGGGGAGGCCGTACCATTTATCAAGGGCAATGGGATATAGGGAACATTTCGGGGTGAGAGTGATAGCTGGTTGCTAATAGAGCTACTGAGCTACTCCCATCAAAGCCAGCGTTAGCATTTAGCATTATAGCAATGAGATTTGGTTAATCCTAGTTTATAGCAAGGTTAGATTGTGCTGCTGATATGGCTAAATGCTATATGTCAGAGCGGGCCGTCAGTCAAGAAAACAAAACAGTCGATAATCAATCAATCATAATGATTGAATGGTGTGATTCATATATCTGTGTTGTAATATAGATAACCCATATGACCAATAGGAAGATCTACCAGTGCTTTCATTTGACCAATAGGAAGAGAGTATCTACCAGTGCTTTCATTTCACAAAATGGTTTATATGATCAATCTACCAAATAGCAATATGACATCAGTATTAATAAACAGGCTATTTGGTTATTGGACCAATCCCCCACAGAGTTAATGAGGCATTATTTGGTTATTGGACCAATCCCCCGCAGAGTTAATGAGGCATTATTTGGTTATTGGACCAATCCCCCACAGAGTTAATGAGGCATTATTTGGTTATTGGACCAATCCCCCGCAGAGTTAATGAGGCATTATTTGGTTATTGGACCAATCCCCCGCAGAGTTAATGAGGCATTATTTGGTTATTGGACCAATCCCCCACAGAGTTAATGAGGCATTATTTGGTTATTGGACCAATCCCCCGCAGAGTTAATGAGGCATTATTTGGTTATTGGACCAATCCCCCACAGAGTTAATGAGGCATTATTTGGTTATTGGACCAATCCCCCACAGAGTTAATGAGGCATTATTTGGTTATTGGACCAATCCCCCACAGAGTTAATGAGGCATTATTTGGTTATTAGACCAATCCCCCACAGAGTTAATGAGGCATTATTTGGTTATTGGACCAATCCCCCACAGAGTTAATGAGGCATTATTTGGTTATTGGACCAGTCCCCCACAGAGGTAATGAGGCATTATTTGGTTATTGGACCAATCCCCCACAGAGTTAATGAGGCATTATTTGGTTATTAGACCAATCCCCCACAGAGTTAATGAGGCATTATTTGGTTATTGGACCAATCCCCCACAGAGGTAATGAGGCATTGTTTGGTTATTAGACCAATCCCCCACAGAGGTAATGAGGCATTATTTGGTTATTAGACCAATCCCCCGCAGAGTTAATGAGGCATTGTTTGGTTATTGGACCAATCCCCCACAGAGGTAATGAGGCATTGTTTGGTTATTAGACCAATCCCCCACAGAGTTAATGAGGCATTGTTTGGTTATTAGACCAATCCCCCACAGAGTTAATGAAGCCTGAACATGATCAAATTATTCACAATACAACAACAACAAAGGTGGTTTATTTTCTGCTCAACACTAATTAGTCTAATTAACTAGAGTGTTTATCGTAGGGTGACCTTATCATTAATCCTTCAAAGCAAAATACTGACTACATTTATTGCTGAATGCCTGCTTAATCAATGAGTTATATGAGCCATATTCTAGGAGACTATGTTGGTGCGTGGGGATCTCTCCTAAAGATGACTTTTATTCAACATTGAACGCTATGAGTGAGATTTTAGCTATGGAACAACTGCCAAGAATTGTTGGATTCGTAGTTCTCTCATTCTTGGCTAAGGACTACAGGTTGTCAGGTTGTTTCTTTGTCTCTCTGTTTCACCATTTTTAACTCTCTTTGTCTTTGTCGGTCTTCATTCTCGTCTCTTTAATTAAATAGCTACTCTATTTTCTTTCGTTCCTCTGTCTGTCCACAGCTACAGTTCTCCATCTCTTCATTCTCTTTCTCCAATGCACTCTCTCTATTTCTACATTTCTATCTATTGTTTACCTCCATGGCCAAGTCGTCTCAGTCGCTCCAGCCCATCATCTATCTCGCTCTTCTTTGTCTCTCCACCCTCTCTCTCTCTCTCTCTCTCTCTCTCCCTCCTAAGTCTCTCCATCCTCCTCTCTCCTTTTGTCTCTCCACCCCATCCCCACCCTCTCTCTCTCTCCTTTTGTCTCACCCCCCCTCTCTTTCTCTCTCTCTCTCTTTCTGTCTCTCTTTCCTTCTGTTTTCTCCATCCCCCCTCTCTCTCTCTCGCTCTTTCTCTCCTTATGTCTTATCCACCCCCCTCTCTATTTCTCTGTCTATGTCTTCCCCCCTCTCTCTCTCTCTCTCTCTCTCATTTTGTCTCACCACCCCCCCTCTCTCTCTCTTTCCTTGTCTTCACCACCCCCCCCCCTCTCTCTCTCTCTCTCTCTCTCTCTTTCTCTCTCTCTCTCTTCTCTCTCTCTCTCTCTCTCTCTCTCTCTCTCTCTCTCTCTCTCTCCTTATGTCTTCTCCACCCCCCTCTCTCTCTCTTTCCTTGTCTTCTCCACCCCCCTCTCTCTGTGTGTCTCTCTCTCTCTCCCTCTTTCTCTCTGTCTCTCTCTCTCTCTCTCTCTCTCTCTCTCCTTATGTCTTCTCCACCCCCCCCCCCTCTCTCTCCTTATGTC
>NC_092172.1:39162078-39187078 GCF_045791955.1 Oncorhynchus clarkii lewisi | reverse complement strand
TGAGAGTGTGAAAGAGGCAGGCTCAGGAGCCTCTGAACATGCCTCATCGGGCCTTGCCCGGTGTCTGGAGTGACACCAGAGTGGCCTGAGATCTTCATTACGCTGAGCAACACTTTCAGAGACGGACTGGGGCTCGGGTTCCAGCCTGCCCTGCACTCAGCTCACTCCTCACACTGCTCCCAACCTTTATTCCACTCTGCTCCCACACCCCCCCAGGCTACTCAAATAGCTGGGGCCGCCGCGGACAGGTTATTACTTGTTAAATACCACATGAACAGCAAATAAAAAGGGCCCGAGAAGTGACCCGGGTCTCTGATTTGGCAGGGCGACAGACCAGTAAGTGTAAATCTAAACAGTGTTAAACTGGGCAGCAGATATTAGGTCCCCAGTCACTAATGAGGTGGTTTATTCAGGGGACGCCAGGCATAGCTGGGAAGCCACTAACTGCTCTGCTGTTAAGAGGCATTTATTGAAGCACGGATCTTATTTTCACACTCAGGCCGAACATGACCCCCAGTGTGTGCATGTGTGGGTGTGTGCGTGAGTGTGAAAAGCTGCTTTTCTCTTTTGACTGACACAAGCAGATTTCTGGGAAGTAAGATCATGGCTGACGAGCTGAGTGGCTGGGTAGCTGGCTGGCTGACTGGCTGGGTGTCTGGGTAGCTGGCTGGCTGACTGGCTGGATATCTGGGTAGCTGGCTGGCTGACTGGCTGGGTGTCTGGGTAGCTGGCTGGCTGACTGGCTGGGTAGCTGACTGGCTGGGTGTCTGGGTAGCTGGCTGGCTGACTGGCTGGGTGTCTGGGTAGCTGGCTGGCTGACTGACTGGGTGTCTGGGTAGCTGGCTGGCTGGGTGTCTGGGTAGCTGGCTGGGTGTCTGGATAGCTGGCTGGGTGTCTGGATAGCTGGCTGGGTGTCTGGGTAGCTGGCTGGGTATCTGGGTAGCTGGCTGGGTGTCTGGGTAGCTGGCTGGGTGTCTGGGTAGCTGGCTGGCTGACTGACTGGGTCTCTGGGTAGCTGGCTGGCTGACTGGCTGGGTGTCTGGGTAGCAGGCTGGGTGTCTGGGTAGCTGGCTGGGTGTCTGGGTAGCTGGCTGGGTGTCTGGGTAGCTGGCTGGCTGACTGGCTGGGTGTCTGGGTAGCTGGCTGGGTGTCTGGGTAGCTGGCTGGGTGTCTGGGTAGCTGGCTGGCTGACTGGCTGAGTGTCTGGGTAGCTGACTGGCTGGGTGTCTGGGTAGCTGGCTGGGTGTCTGGCTGGGTGTCTGGGTAGCTGGCTGGCTGACTGGCTGGGTGTCTGGGTAGCTGGCTGGCTGACTGGCTGGGTGTCTGGGTAGCTGACTGGCTGGGTGTCTGGGTAGCTGGCTTGGTGTCTGGGTAGCTGGCTGGCTGACTGGCTGGGTGTCTGGGTAGCTGGCTGGGTGTCTGGGTAGCAGGCTGGGTGTCTGGGTAGCTGGCTGGGTGTCTGGGTAGCAGGCTGGGTGTCTGGGTAGCTGGCTGGGTGTCTGGGTAGCTGGCTGGGTGCCTGGGTAGCAGGCTGGCTGACTGGCTGGGTGACTGGGTAGCTGGCTGGGTGTCTGGGTAGCAGGCTGGCTGACTGGCTGGGTGACTGGGTAGCTGGCTGGCTGACTGGCTGGGCGGTAGCATGTGGCCGTGGAGGGTATAAAAGTATACTGCAGTATATTTATAAAGGGCCACAATTAACCAAACGCTAATTAACAAGCTTCCCTCCTCGAGGAAGCATGGCAGTCTTCCAAGCAGCGCAACCCTATCCCACGCTTTCATCAGAGGTGCAAAGTGAGGTTATTAATGGCTAAGAACACTACCCAAGGAGACCGGCTACTCCTGAATGCCCCACATCAGCTCCCCACGGGGACGCCTTCAATGCTAAATAGTGGCAGGCTACGTACCAATATGCTAGGTGTACATTTTCACACTTTTCAGGTGCTGCTGTAGGTACTTTAATAAAAACGTTTAGTCTTTTAGCAGACACTCTTATCCAGTGAGTTCAGACATTTTCATTATTTTTTTTACTGTACTGGTCCCCCGTGGGAATCAAACCCACAACCCTGGCATTGCAAGCGCCATGCTCTGCCAACTGAGCCGCATGGTACAACAGGGTGAAACACATTGCGTGTATGTGAATTTGTTCGTGGCTAAGCCTTTGGCGCGTCTAACGACGGCTATATATAGACGTGTAAATGCCCCGTGTCTGTCCCCGTCAAAAATATCTGACATTACAAATCTAATCTAAGGAAACATGTCAGAGTTATGTAGCACCTCACTTTAGGCTCGTACCCAGAGCCTAGTACCCTCCCCCTTTTCCTTGGCCCAGCAAGGGGAGGGCGTGAGAGGAGGAGGGGGTGGGTGGGGGAATGTGCGGGTGCTGAAATCTGTAATGGGAAGGGGGGCGCGCTCGTCACTCTCTGCAGGGCCCTGTTGTCACCTCCCACACCCCATTCCCCCATCCACCACACCCCATTCCCCCATCCACCACCTCCCAAACCCCATTCCCCCATCCACCACCTCCCACACCCCATTCCCCCATCCACCACCTCCCACACCCCATTCCACCATCCACCACCTCCCACACCCCATTCCCCCTACCACCACCTCCCACACACCATTCCACCATCCACCACCTCCCACACCCCATTCCACCATCCACCACCTCCCACACCCCATTCCCCCATCCACCACCCCATTCCCCCTTCCACCACCTCCCTTTCCCCCTTCCACCACCTCCCACACCCCATTCCCCCATCCACCACCTCCCAGACCCCATTCCCCCATCCACCACCTCCCACACCCCATTCCCCCATCCACCACCTCCCAGACCCCATTCCCCCATCCACCCCCCTCTTATGCTCCTCTTCCCTGTCCCCCCGTCCGCCATCTCTTACGTCCCTCTCCCCGATCCTCCCCACTCTTATACTCCTCTCCCCCTTCTGCCCCCCTCTTCCACCCCTCTCCTCATCCCCGGTCTGCCTCCCTCTCCCACCCCTCTCCTCATCCCCCGTCTGCCTCCCTCTCCCGCCCCTCTCCTCATCCCCCCGTCCGCCTCCCTCTCCCACCCCTCTCCTCATCCCCCATCCACCTCCCTCTCCCACCCCTCTCCTCATCCCTCCGTCCACCTCCCTCTCCCACACCTCTCCTCATCCCCCCGTCCGCCTCCCTCTCCCACCCCTCTCCTCATCCCCCATCCACCTCCCTCTCCCGCCCCTCTCCTCAACCCGCGTCCACCCCCCTCTTCCACCCCTCTCCTCATCCCCCGTCCGCCTCCCTCTCCCACCCCTCTCCTCATCCCCCCGTCCGCCTCCCTCTCCCAACCCTCTCCTCATCCCCCCGTCCGCCTCCCTCTCCCACCCCTCTCCTCATCCCTCCGTCCACCACCCTCTCCCGCCCTCTCCTCATCCCCCGTCCACCTCCCTCTCCCACCCCTCTCCTCATCCCTCCATCCGCCTCCCTCTCCCACCCCTCTCCTCATCCCTCCATCCGCCTCCCTCTCCCGCCCCTCGCCTCATCCCCCCGTCCTCCTCCCTCTCCCGCCCCTCTATTCCATATGACAGTCAGAGACCCCTGAGCAGCTGGGTCTGGTGACACTTGTCAACAGGGAGATACTGTGACCACTGTGTCTGACTACATCTACATTCTTACATGTTAGTCATTTAGCAGACACTCTTATCCAGAGAGACTTACATGTTAGTAATTTAGCAGACACTCTTATCCAGAGAGACTTTTTTTTTACTAGTTCCACTCTCACACACACTGTCCCACCCAACCCTGACAGCCGACATCATGTGATTAGCCCGGGCAGGCTCCGGAGGTAAGAGGAGACCGCCCCTGCACGCACACACACAGACACACACACACACACACACACACACACACACACACACACACACACACACACACACACACACACACACACACACACACAGTGTAGTAAGTAGTTGTGTTCTGAGCTGTCCAGGGACATGATGTTCAAACCTGGCCTGGTCTGTAACATTAGTCAGCTCATTAATGATTCACGTGGCAACTCCTCAAACCTACTAAAATCATCTGTGAAATGGACAGATAACCACATTCACACAAACCTATTTCTGTTCCCCCTTTCTCTCCAAGGACAATGTGTCTCCATAGCAGCGCACTGTTATATTTCTCATCAGCTTGTTTCAAAACCCTTAAAGCTAAAACATTTAGTTGGCTCTCAGAGTGTGTCTATGTCAGGGACTTGGATGTATTAATGATGAGAAAAGGCACTAAGTGTGGTATAGGGCAGAAATAACATTTATTTTTTTACCTTTACTTAACTAGGCAAGTCAGTTATGAACAAATACTCATTTACAATGAAGGCCTACACCGGCCAAACATGGACGATGTTGGGCCAATTGTACGCCTCTTGCACTGAGATGCAGACACTCAGGAGCCCTCAGGAGTGTATGGCAGTACATTTTATTTATTTATTTTTATTTAACCAGGAAGGGCTCATTGAGATTTACAATCTCTTTTTCAAGAGTGTCCTGGCCAAGATAGGCAGCACCAAGTCATTAAAAAAATTACAGACAAACAACATGAAAAACTACAAGTAATCTAGTAAAAAAAACATAAAATTCAGTATAACAAAGTATAACAAAATCAGAAACAGCAAATTAAAATCATTGACAGGTCAGGGAATCAGTCTCAAGATCATTCATCAGTGATTTAAAAACACTAAGTTCTTCCAGTTTAAAAGTATTTTGTAAGGCGTTCCAGTATTTGACAGTATATGACAGTATTTGACAGTATATGACAGTATTTGACAGTATTTGACAGTATATGACAGTATTTGACAGTATATGACAGTATTTGACAGTATATGACAGTATATGGCAGTATTTGACAGTATATGATAGTATATGGCAGTATTTGACAGTATATGACAGTATATGACAGTATATGACAGTATATGGCAGTATATGACAGTATATGACAGTATATGACAGTATTTGACAGTATATGGCAGTATATGACAGTATATGACAGTATATGGCAGTATATGACAGTATATGACAGTATATGGCAGTATATGGCAGTATATGACAGTATTTGACAGTATTTGACAGTATATGGCAGTATATGACAGTATATGACAGTATATGGCAGTATATGGCAGTATATGACAGTATATGGCAGTATATGGCAGTATATGGCAGTATTTGGGGCGGCAGGTAGCCCAGTGGTTAGAGCATTGGACCAGTAACCGAAAGGTTGCTAGATCCAATCCCTGATTTGGAAGGTAAAACATATGTTGTTCTGTCCCTGAACAAGGCAGTTAACCCACTGTTCCCCTGAACAAGGCAGTTAACCCACTGTTCCCCTGAACAAGGCAGTTAACCCACTGTTCCCCTGAACAAGGCAGTTATCCCACTGTTCCCCTGAACAAGGCAGTTATCCCACTGTTCCCCTGAACAAGGCAGTTAACCCACTGTTCCCCTGAATAAGGCAGTTAACCCACTGTTCCCCTGAACAAGGCAGTTAACCCACTGTTCCCCTGAACAAGGCAGTTAACCCACTGTTCCCCTGAACAAGGCAGTTATCCCACTGTTCCCCTGAACAAGGCAGTTATCCCACTGTTCCCCTGAACAAGGCAGTTAACCCACTGTTCCCCTGAACAAGGCAGTTATCCCACTGTTCCCCTGAACAAGGCAGTTATCCCACTGTTCCCCTGAACAAGGCAGTTATCCCACTGTTCCCCTGAACAAGGCAGTTAACCCACTGTTCCCCTGAACAAGGCAGTTATCCCACTGTTCCCCTGAACAAGGCAGTTAACCCACTGTTCTCCTGAACAAGGCAGTCAACCCACTGTTCCCCTGAACAAGGCAGTTATCCCACTGTTCCCCTGAACAAGGCAGTTATCCCACTGTTCCCCTGAACAAGGCAGTCAACCCACTGTTCCCCTGAACAAGGCAGTTATCCCACTGTTCCCCTGAACAAGGCAGTTATCCCACTGTTCCCCAGAACAAGGCAGTTATCCCACTGTTCCTAGGCCGTCATTGTAAATAAGAATTTGTTGTTAACTGATTTGCCTAGTTAAATAAATACAAATATGGCAGTGTACGATATGACAGTACATGGCCGTGACACACACAGCTCATTCTTACCCTCTCCCTGACTTGGTGTATGTGTGTATTTTGAGAGGCTGTGTTAGGTTGCCACACCACACACCCCTCCTCTCATCCCTTCTCTCATCCCTTCTCTCCTTCCCCTCTCCCAGGGTAAGGAGTGAAGGATGGTGTTGTGTATCAGGCTGAGTTAAAGCAATGTCAACACATTCATCCTGACAGGGTTTTATTTCAGCTGCTCAGTGGCCATTTTGAGATGCACGCACACGCAGGCACACACACACGCAGGCACACAAACACACACATGTACACACAGTCACACAGTGTTACCAGATATGTGAATGTCCTTCCTGAGATATGTTACACACATTGAACAGTATGTGTGTATGCACACTGATATGTTCCTGGGTGAGCACTCATAGTTTGTGTTTAAAGTTACATTTCCATATCATTTGAATTGATATGATTAAGTAATATTCCTTCTAATAAGGATTAGACCTTGAATATCTGTAATGTAAAGTTGTTGCTGTGACTTGGAAATCCCAATGAATAACACAGCTATTGATTGGTTAGCTATTTGATTGACTGCAGGCTGCTTGAGCAGCTTCGGCTGGTGGAGTAAGAGAATATTAGGTTGGAAATGTGAACTATGCCGAGACAAAGCCTTTTCCTCACAACTCCAGGCCCGAGCCGGGTTCTCAGACAAATCCTTTTCCTCTCAACTCCAGGCCCGAGCCGGGTTCTCAGACAAATCCTTTTCCTCTCAACTCCAGGCCCGAGCCTGGTTCTCAGACAAATCCTTTTCCTCACAACTCCAGGCCCGAGCCTGGTTCTCAGACAAATCCTTTTCCTCACAACTCCAGGCCCGAGCCTGGTTCTCAGACAAATCCTTTTGCTCTCAACTCCAGGCCCGAGCCTGGTTCTCAGACAAATCCTTTTCCTCTCAACTCCAGGCCCGAGCCTGGTTCTCAGACAAATCCTTTTCCTCACAACTCCAGGCCCGAGCCTGGTTCTCAGACAAATCATTTTCCTCTCAACTCCAGGACCGAGCCTGGTTCTCAGACAAATCCTTTTCCTCTCAACTCCAGGACCGAGCCTGGTTCTCAGACAAATCCTTTTCCTCTCAACTCCAGGCCCGAGCCTGGTTCTCAGACAAACCCTTTTCCTCTCAACTCCAGGCCCGAGCCTGGTTCTCAGACAAATCCTTTTCCTCTCAACTCCAGGCCCGAGCCTGGTTCTCAGACAAATCCTTTTCCTCTCAACTCCAGGCCCAAGCCTGGTTCTCAGACAAAGGCTTTTCCTCTCAACTCCAGGCCCGAGCCTGGTTCTCAGACAAATCCTTTTCCTCTCAACTCCAGGCCCGAGCCTGGTTCTCAGACAAATCCTTTTCCTCTCAACTCCAGGCCCGAGCCTGGTTCTCAGACAAATCCTTTTCCTCTCAACTCCAGGCCCGAGCCTGGTTCTCAGACAAATCCTTTTCCTCTCAACTCCAGGCCCGAGCCTGGTTCTCAGACAAAGCCTTTTCCTCTCAACTTCTGGCCCAAGCCTGGTTCTCAGACAAAGGCTTTTCCTCTCAACTCCAGGCCCGAGCCTTGTTCTCAGACAAATCCTTTTCCTCTCAACTCCAGGCCTGACAAGCTTATTCACCTTGTCAGACACGGACCTGAATTGCACTTGCAGTTTACTTCAAAGGACAGTTCTAACATTTGGGCCAAAAATATATGGGTCAAAGAGGACGATTGAAAATGTCAGGGGATGATGTTCGCCAACAGTGACAGTAGCTGTGGGGTTGGCTCTGTCGGTGCACACAAAGCTGGTTTATAACAGGGTATAAATGTGTGTGTGTGTGTGTGTGTGTGTGTGTGCGTGCGTGTGTGTGTGTATGCGTGCGATATGTGTCTACTGTATGTTCAAGTCATTGTATATAAATGTTTACTTCTGTGTATGCACACTATGCATGCCCACACACGTCCTCTCCCCCCTTCTCCTCCGTATCACCCACAATCCCACTCTGCTGTTTCCCCAGGAGACGACCCCGAATAGCTCCCCCAGCCTCTTCCTGCCTTCCCCTCCCACTAATTGCTCTGTCTAAAAACGATCCTCTCTCCAGGAGAGGAGGTGAGAAGCAACGTAACAAGCTGGCCCCGCTCCGCTGTTGTTGTAATTAGTGTGTGGCTTGACTCTGAGAGGACGAGCCAGTCAGCAGGCAGGTAAGGATGGAACAGTGTTGATTTAACTTGCTAGATGTTTGTTGTTGTTTGTTGTTTTTCTTTCTTTCCTCCCTCTCTCCCCCTCCCCCCTCTCTCACACCTCTCTCCCCCTACCACCTCTCTCCCACTACCACCTCTCTCCCCCTACCCTCTCTCTCACACCTCTCTCCCCCTACCACCTCTCTCCCACTACCATTTCTCTCCCCTACCACCTCTCTCCCCCTACCACCTCTCTCCCCATACCACCTCTCTCCCCCTACCACCTCTCTCCCCCTCCCACCTCTCTCCCCCTACCACCTCTCTCCCCCTCCCACCTCTCTCACACCTCTCTCCCCCTACCACCTCTCTCCCCCTACCACCTCTCTCCCCCTACCACCACTCTCCCCCTACCACCTCTCTCCCACTACCACTTCTCTCACACCTCTCGCCCCCTACCACCTCTCTCCCCATACCACCTCTCTCCCCCTACCACCTCTCTCCCCCTCCCACCTCTCTCCCCCTCCCACCTCTCTCCCCCTCCCACCTCTCTCACACCTCTCTCCCCCTACCACCTCTCTCCCCCTACCACCTCTCTCCCCCTACCACCACTCTCCCCCTACCACCTCTCTCCCACTACCACCTCTCTCACACCTCTCTCCCCCTACCACCTCTCTCCCACTACCATTTCTCTCCCCCTACCACCTCTCTCCCACTACCACCTCTCTCCCACTACCACCTCTCTCCCCCTACCACCTCTCTCCCCCTACCACCTCTCTCCCCCTACCACCTCTCTCCCCCTACCACCTCTCTCCCACTACCATTTCTCTCCCCCTACCACCTCTCTCCCCCTACCACCTCTCTCCCCCTACCACCTCTCTCCCCCTACCACCTCTCTCCCCCTCCCACCTCTCTCACACCTCTCTCCCCCTACCACCTCTCTCCCCCTACCACCTCTCTCCCCCTACCACCTCTCTCCCACTACCACCTCTCTCACACCTCTCTCCCCCTACCACCTCTCTCCCACTACCATTTCTCTCCCCCTACCACCTCTCTCCCACTACCACCTCTCTCCCCCTACCACCTCTCTCCCACTACCACCTCTCTCACACCTCTTTCCCCCTACCACCTCTCTCACACCTCTCTCCCCCTACCACCTCTCTCCCCCTACCACCTCTCTCCCCCTACCACCTCTCTCCCCCTACCACCTCTCTCCCACTACCACCTCTCTCACACCTCTCTCCCCCTACCACCTCTCTCCCACTACCATTTCTCTCCCCCTACCACCTCTCTCCCACTACCACCTCTCTCCCCCTACCACCTCTCTCCCACTACCACCTCTCTCACACCTCTTTCCCCCTACCACCTCTCTCACACCTCTCTCCCCCTACCACCTCTCTCCCACTACCATTTCTCTCCCCCTACCACCTCTCTCCCCCTCCCACCTCTCTCACACCTCTCTCCCCCTACCACCTCTCTCCCCCTACCATCTCTCCCCCTACCATCTCTCTCCCCCTCTCACCCTCTCTCTCCCACCCTCTCCTCTACAGAACTTGCAGCTTGTTTGTGGGCAGGATGCTTGGGGCTTGGTGCAGTGCCCCGGAGGCGGCTGCGTGAAGGTGACATCTATCACTTAGTGTGGCGGGCGGCACGCTATAAATACCAGCGGCAGGGTCCCAGTGGTCCCGCCTTGTGACAGCGCCGCAGAGGGAGAGCGAGAGAGATTGAGAAAAAGAGAGAGATTGAGAGAGATAGAGATTGAGGAAGAGAGAGAGATTGAGAGAGATAGAGATTGAGGAAGAGAGAGAGATTGAGAGAGATAGAGATTGAGGAAGAGAGAGAGATTGAGAGAGATAGAGATTGAGGAAGAGAGAGAGATTGAGAGAGATAGAGATTGAGAAAAAGAGAGAGATTGAGAGAGATAGAGATTGAGGAAGAGAGAGAGATTGAGAGAGATAGAGATTGAGGAAGAGAGAGAGATTGAGAGAGATAGAGATTGAGGAAGAGAGAGAGATTGAGAGAGATAGAGATTGAGGAAGAGAGAGAGATTGAGAGAGATAGAGATTGAGGAAGAGAGAGAGATTGAGAGAGATAGAGATTGAGGAAGAGAGAGAGATTGAGAGAGATAGAGATTGAGAAAAAGAGAGAGATTGAGAGAGATAGAGATTGAGGAAGAGAGAGAGATTGAGAGAGATAGAGATTGAGGAAGAGAGAGAGATTGAGAGAGATAGAGATTGAGGAAGAGAGAGAGATTGAGAGAGATAGAGATTGAGGAAGAGAGAGAGATTGAGAGAGATAGAGATTGAGAAAAAGAGAGAGATTGAGAGAGATAGAGATTGAGGAAGAGAGAGAGATTGAGAGAGATAGAGATTGAGGAAGAGAGAGAGATTGAGAGAGATAGAGATTGAGAGAGAGAGAGAGATTGAGAGAGATAGAGATTGAGAAAAAGAGAGAGATTGAGAGAGATAGAGATTGAGGAAGAGAGAGAGATTGAGAGAGATAGAGATTGAGGAAGAGAGAGAGATTGAGAGAGATAGAGATTGAGAGAGAGAGAGAGATTGAGAGAGATAGAGATTGAGAGAGATAGAGATTGAGGAAGAGAGAGAGATTGAGAGAGATAGAGATTGAGGAAGAGAGAGAGATTGAGAGAGATAGAGATTGAGGAAGAGAGAGAGATTGAGAGAGATAGAGATTGAGGAAGAGAGAGAGATTGAGAGAGATAGAGATTGAGGAAGAGAGAGAGATTGAGAGAGATAGAGATTGAGGAAGAGAGAGAGATTGAGAGAGATAGAGATTGAGGAAGAGAGAGAGATTGAGAGAGATAGAGATTGAGAGAGAGAGAGAGATTGAGAGAGATAGAGATTGAGAAAAAGAGAGAGATTGAGAGAGATAGAGATTGAGGAAGAGAGAGAGATTGAGAGAGATAGAGATTGAGGAAGAGAGAGAGATTGAGAGAGATAGAGATTGAGGAAGAGAGAGAGATTGAGAGAGATAGAGATTGAGAGAGAGAGAGAGATTGAGAGAGATAGAGATTGAGAAAAAGAGAGAGATTGAGAGAGATAGAGATTGAGGAAGAGAGAGAGATTGAGAGAGATAGAGATTGAGGAAGAGAGAGAGATTGAGAGAGATAGAGATTGAGAGAGAGAGAGAGATTGAGAGAGATAGAGATTGAGAGAGATAGAGATTGAGGAAGAGATAGAGATTGAGAGAGATAGAGATTGAGGAAGAGAGAGAGATTGAGAGAGATAGAGATTGAGGAAGAGAGAGAGATTGAGAGAGATAGAGATTGAGGAAGAGAGAGAGATTGAGAGAGATAGAGATTGAGGAAGAGAGAGAGATTGAGAGAGATAGAGATTGAGAGAGATAGAGATTGAGAGAGAGAGAGAGATTGAGAGAGATAGAGATTGAGGAAGAGAGAGAGATTGAGAGAGATAGAGATTGAGAGAGAGAGAGAGATTGAGAGAGATAGAGATTGAGAGAGAGAGAGAGATTGAGAGAGATAGAGAGAGAGAGAGATCTTAATTATACTACACGGCTACAGCTACACAGCTGCTCTGAGCAAATACACACACTCAGTTAGGAACACACACACACACACTCAGTTAGGAACACACACACACACACTCAGTTAGGAACACACACACACACACTCAGTTAGGAACACACACACACACACTCAGTTAGGAACACACACACACACACTCAGTTAGGAACACACACACACACACTCAGTTAGGAACACACACACACACACACACTCAGTTAGGAACACACACACACACACTCAGTTAGGAACACACACACACACACTCAGTTAGGAACACACACACACACACTCAGTTAGGAACACACACACACACACACTCAGTTAGGAACACACACACACACACTCAGTTAGGAACACACACACACACACTCAGTTAGGAACACACACACACTCAGTTAGGAACACACACACACACACTCAGTTAGGAACACACACACACACACTCAGTTAGGAACACACACACACACACTCAGTTAGGAACACACACACACACACTCAGTTAGGAACACACACACACACACTCAGTTAGGAACACACACACACACACTCAGTTAGGAACACACACACACACACTCAGTTAGGAACACACACACACACACTCAGTTAGGAACACACACACACACACTCAGTTAGGAACACACACACACACACTCAGTTAGGAACACACACACACACACTCAGTTAGGAACACACACACACACACTCAGTTAGGAACACACACACACACACTCAGTTAGGAACACACACACACACACTCAGTTAGGAACACACACACACACACTCAGTTAGGAACACACACACACACACTCAGTTAGGAACACACACACACACACTCAGTTAGGAACACACACACACACACTCAGTTAGGAACACACACACACACACACAGATACTAACACACACACACACAGCTACGAACACACACACACAGCTACGAACACACACACACACAGCTACGAACACACACACACAGTTAGGAACACACACACACAGCTACGAATACACACACACAGTTAGGAACACACACACACACAGCTACGAACACACACACACAGTTAGGAACACACACACACACAGCTACGAACACACACACACACAGCTACGAACACACACACACAGTGAGGAACACACACACACAGCTACGAATACACACACACAGTTAGGAACACACACACACACAGCTACGAACACACACACACAGTTAGGAACACACACACACACACAGCTACGAACACACACACTCAGTTAGGAACACACACACACACAGCTACGAACACACACACTCAGTTAGGAACACACACACACACAGCTACGAACACACACACACAGTTAGGAACACACACACACACAGCTACGAACACACACACACACACACACAGCTACGAACACACACACACACACACAGCTACGAACACACACACTCAGTTAGGAACACACACACACACAGCTACGAACACACACACACACAGCTACGAACACACACACTCAGTTAGGAACACACACACACACACACAGCTACGAATACACACACACACAGCTACGAACACACACACACAGTTAGGAACACACACACACACAGCTACGAACACACACACACAGTTAGGAACACACACACACACAGCTACGAACACACACACACACACACAGCTACGAACACACACACTCAGTTAGGAACACACACACACACAGCTACGAACACACACACACACACACAGCTACGAACACACACACTCAGTTAGGAACACACACACACACAGCTACGAACACACACACACACAGCTACGAACACACACACTCAGTTAGGAACACACACACACACACACAGCTACGAACACACACACAAACACACTCAGTTAGGAACACACACACACAGCTAAGTATGCACACACTCAGTTAGGAACACACAAACACACATCTACGAATACACACACTCAGTTAAGAACACACACACACACACTCAGTTAGGAACACACACACACACACTCAGTTAGGAACACACACACACACACTCAGTTAGGAACACACACACACACACTCAGTTAGGAACACACACACACACACTCAGTTAGGAACACACACACACACACTCAGTTAGGAACACACACACACACACTCAGTTAGGAACACACACACACACACTCAGTTAGGAACACACACACACACACTCAGTTAGGAACACACACACACACACTCAGTTAGGAACACACACACACACACTCAGTTAGGAACACACACACACACACTCAGTTAGGAACACACACACACACACTCAGTTAGGAACACACACACACACACTCAGTTAGGAACACACACACACACACTCAGTTAGGAACACACACACACACACTCAGTTAGGAACACACACACACACACACACTCAGTTAGGAACACACACACACACACTCAGTTAGGAACACACACACACACACTCAGTTAGGAACACACACACACACACTCAGTTAGGAACACACACACACACACACAGTTAGGAACACACACACACACACTCAGTTAGGAACACACACACACACACTCAGTTAGGAACACACACACACACACTCAGTTAGGAACACACACACACACACTCAGTTAGGAACACACACACACACACTCAGTTAGGAACACACACACACACACTCAGTTAGGAACACACACACACACACTCAGTTAGGAACACACACACACACACTCAGTTAGGAACACACACACACACAGCTACGAACACACACACACAGCTACGAACACACACACACACAGCTACGAACACACACACACAGTTAGGAACACACACACACAGCTACGAATACACACACACAGTTAGGAACACACACACACACAGCTACGAACACACACACACAGTTAGGAACACACACACACACAGCTACGAACACACACACACACAGCTACGAACACACACACACAGTTAGGAACACACACACACAGCTACGAATACACACACACAGTTAGGAACACACACACACACAGCTACGAACACACACACACAGTGAGGAACACACACACACACAGCTACGAACACACACACTCAGTTAGTAACACACACACACACAGCTACGAACACACACACTCAGTTAGGAACACACACACACACAGCTACGAACACACACACACAGTTAGGAACACACACACACACAGCTACGAACACACACACACACAGCTACGAACACACACACACACACACACAGCTACGAACACACACACTCAGTTAGGAACACACACACACACAGCTACGAACACACACACACACAGCTACGAACACACACACTCAGTTAGGAACACACACACACACACACAGATACGAATACACACACACACAGCTACGAACACACACACACAGTTAGGAACACACACACACACAGCTACGAACACACACACACAGTTAGGAACACACACACACACAGCTACGAACACACACACACACACACAGCTACGAACACACACACTCAGTTAGGAACACACACACACACAGCTACGAACACACACACACACAGCAACGAACACACACACTCAGTTAGGAACACACACACACACACACAGCTACGAACACACACACAAACACACTCAGTTAGGAACACACACACACAGCTAAGTATGCACACACTCAGTTAGGAACACACAAACACACATCTACGAATACACACACTCAGTTAAGAACACACACACACACACACAGCTACGAATACACACACTCAGTTAGGAACACACACACACACAGTTAGGAACACACACACACAGCTACAAACACACACACTCAGTTAGGAACACACACACACAGCTACGACCACACACACACAGCTACGAACACACACACAGCTACGAATACATACACTCAGCCAGGAACACACACACACAGCTACATATACACACACTCAGTTAGGAACACACACACACACACACACACACACACACACACACACACACACACACACACACACACACACACACACACACACACACACACACACAGCTACGAAAACACACACTCAGTCAGGAACACACACACACACACACACACACACACACACACACACACACACACACACACACACACACACACACAGCTACGAATACACACACTCAAGATAGGAACACACACACACTCAGTTAGGAACACATACACACACATACACTCAGTTTCAACATCTAATTGACAAAAACCCAGTTACACAAGCATGCACTCACACAAACACACACACGCCGCATATATACACACACACACACACACACACACACACACACTCTCTCTCCCTCTCTCCATTCTTCTCCTTTCATTTACTCTCTCACAGATCACAATCAGAGACAGACACACTCATACTTCTCTAACAAACAAGTGAAGACACATCAATACACTTCCTGTACTTTTAAGGCTCATAAAGCGTCTATTTTGTAGACTCTCTCTACTCCTCTCAAACTCTCCAACATTATGTCAAAATCTCTCTGCAATGAACTTTATTTAACTCCAATAAATTCTACCATTAAAAATGTTCCATTATCTCCAAGCTGCTTGCATGTGAGCACTCTGGTTACATGTGATTCATGAGAGGCTGACCTCTAAATGAGAGTAGGCCGCCTCACATGCTGCCTGTAAAAGCCTACTGAAAACCACAGAGTTCCTGACCTTCCCCCTCAGTGTGAAGGCGTAAATATAGGAGCGACGGCCCCCCCTTTAGTGGTTCCTGGGAAAGGGGATGTTTTAACGTGGTGTGACTGATCCCCGATAGCCTGCGAGTGACGTCAGCTGGCCCCAAGGGGTCCTGCTTGCATTAGCAGGTGTGTGGTTGGCACGGTTACTGGCATAGTGGTGATTTAACGGGCGCTCTGGTTACATGGGGTTTGGGTTTCAGTAGCAGCAACACCTGTGGTGGGAGTGAAGGAGGGACAAGACAGTTCACCTTCATTTGTATATACCTTAATATAAGGGGGGGGGGGGCTCCCCTGTAGCGCAGTGGTCTATGGCGTTGCATCTCAGTGCTACAGGCGTCACTACAGACCCTGGTTCGATTCCAGGCTGTATCACAAACGACCGTGAATGGGAGTCCCGTAGGGCGGCGCACAATTGGCCCAGCGTCGTCCGGGTTAGGGTTTGACTGGGGTAGGCCGTCATTGTAAATAAGAATTTGATCTTAACTGACTTGACTAGTTAAATAAAGGTTAAATTAAAAAAATGTAAATAATAATAATAATATGTCTCAGTGGTTGTTGTTGTTTCAGTAGAACCAGATTATTGTAATACTTTAATTTATTTAGATATAGATGACACAGTTTCATTTAATTTATGTTCAACTCTAAATGTACAGATGTGCTTTAGGTAAAGTATTCTGTGCAATTGTTTCGTGAACAAGATTTGCACTGAAGAAAAAATATATATAAACATATATAGATTTCCTACTCCAACCAACATTAATGCAGCTTTTGCACATTGTTACAGCCTGTAACATTTCCTGTGGTTTTTCAGTCAACAAACCAACCCTACAAACTGGTCCAATCCAATGGAAACAGTTATGAGACATGACATCACTACAAAACATCTAATGAACCTACTGTTTACCTCTCCTGGATACAGTTATGAGACATGACATCACTACAAAACATCTCATGAACCTACTGTTTACCTCTCCTGGATACAGTTATGAGACATGACATCACTACAAAACATCTCATGAACCTACTGTTTACCTCTCCTGGATACAGTTATTATGAGACATGACATCACTACAAAACATCTCATGAACCTACTGTTTACCTCTCCTGGATACAGTTATGAGACATGACATCACTACAAAACATCTCATGAACCTACTGTTTACCTCTCCTGGATACAGTTATTATGAGACATGACATCACTACAAAACATATCATGAACCTACTGTTTACCTCTCCTGGAAACAGTTATGAGACATGACATCACTACAAAACATCTCATGAACCTACTGTTTACCTCTCCTGGAAACAGTTATGAGACATGACATCACTACAAAACATCTCATGAACCTACTGTTTACCTCTCCTGGAAACAGTTATGAGACATGACATCACTACAAAACATCACATGAACCTACTGTTTACCTCTCCTGGATACAGTTATGAGACATGACATCACTACAAAACATCTCATGAACCTACTGTTTACCTCTCCTGGAAACAGTTATGAGACATGACATCACTACAAAACATCACATGAACCTACTGTTTACCTCTCCTGGATACAGTTATGAGACATGACATCACTACAAAACATCTCATGAACCTACTGTTTACCTCTCCTGGATACAGTTATTATGAGACATGACATCACTACAAAACATCTCATGAACCTACTGTTTACCTCTCCTGGAAACAGTTATTATGAGACATGACATCACTACAAAACATCTCATGAACCTACTGTTTACCTCTCCTGGAAACAGTTATTATGAGACATGACATCACTACAAAACATCTCATGAACCTACTGTTTACCTCTCCTGGAAACAGTTATGAGACATGACATCACTACAAAACATCTCATGAACCTACTGTTTACCTCTCCTGGAAACAGTTATTATGAGACATGACATCACTACAAAACATCTCATGAACCTACTGTTTACCTCTCCTGGATACAGTTATGAGACATGACATCACTACAAAACATCTCATGAACCTACTGTTTACCTCTCCTGGATACAGTTATGAGACATGACATCACTACAAAACATCTCATGAACCTACTGTTTACCTCTCCTGGATACAGTTATGAGACATGACATCACTACAAAACATCTCATGAACCCACTGTTTACCTCTCCTGGAAACAGTTATTATGAGACATGACATCACTACAAAACATCTCATGAACCTACTGTTTACCTCTCCTGGATACAGTTATGAGACATGACATCACTACAAAACATCTCATGAACCTACTGTTTACCTCTCCTGGATACAGTTATGAGACATGACATCACTACAAAACATCTCATGAACCCACTGTTTACCTCTCCTGGATACAGTTATTATGAGACATGACATCACTACAAAACATCTCATGAACCTACTGTTTACCTCTCCTGGAAACAGTTATTATGAGACATGACATCACTACAAACCATCTCATGAACCTACTGTTTACCTCTCCTGGAAACAGTTATGAGACATGACATCACTACAAAACATCTCATGAACCTACTGTTTACCTCTCCTGGATACAGTTATGAGACATGACATCACTACAAAACATCTCATGAACCTACTGTTTACCTCTCCTGGAAACAGTTATGAGACATGACATCACTACAAAACATCTCATGAACCTACTGTTTACCTCTCCTGGATACAGTTATGAGACATGACATCACTACAAAACATCTCATGAACCCACTGTTTACCTCTCCTGGAAACAGTTATGAGACATGACATCACTACAAAACATCTCATGAACCCACTGTTTACCTCTCCTGGATACAGTTATTATGAGACATGACATCACTACAAAACATCTCATGAAACTACTGTTTACCTCTCCTGGAAACAGTTATGAGACATGACATCACTACAAAACATCTCATGAACCTACTGTTTACCTCTCCTGGATACAGTTATGAGACATGACATCACTACAAAACATCTCATGAACCTACTGTTTACCTCTCCTGGATACAGTTATGAGACATGACATCACTACAAAACATCTCATGAACCTACTGTTTACCTCTCCTGGATACAGTTATTATGAGACATGACATCACTACAAAACATCTCATGAACCTACTGTTTACCTCTCCTGGATACAGTTATTATGAGACATGACATCACTACAAAACATCTCATGAACCTACTGTTTACCTCTCCTGGATACAGTTATGAGACATGACATCACTACAAAACATCTCATGAACCTACTGTTTACCTCTCCTGGATACAGTTCAACGACTGACAATAACACACCCAGAAGCATGAACATCACATCTACTTAATAGCAGCTTGTGAAAATAAAAACAGGCTGAGCGACTCCAACTTTAAGAACTGTTATTACTGCGTTCAATACTGCCTCCTGCCAAATGGTCTGTGTGTCTGTCAGTCATGTAATGTGTCCGTCTTCACCTTAGAAAGGTAGTGAGTTTCTAAGCCCAAGGGGTTTGCTCTGTCAGAAAGACAAAAGGGGAGTTAAGTTCTTTATCCGGTGACTCAGCAGACAGTTGGGGGCAGAGCCTAAAGCAACAGGGCAGGAAATGTATTTATGTGGGCCTGTCTTGCCTTGTCAGTGTTTTTAACCAGCACAGAATGCTACAGTATGTGACTGTAGTGTAATTCAACCATGACACCCTCTTCTCCTGCCTCTACTAACCTGGTTCACTGCTACACCTTGATGTCGGCTGAGATCAGGGATTGGGTTTTATCTATCTATCTATCTATCTATCTATCTATCTATCTATCCATTAACGAGTACATCAACAACTTCAAACCACAGCATACTGAGTGAACACAGAGAATTGTCCCGAGGCGTTTTTCCTTCCACCTTCCAGACGTTCTCCATGAACAAGGTGTGATACGTACCTTAGTGTTATGATGTTTTAAATCCTTCAACAATAGCCCTCTTTAAAGACTTGCTGGTTTCTTTTTCCCGTGAGATGGTTGACGTGCCAGGAGTCAGTGGCTGTAAAGGAGACAATCAAACATGAAGATGAGCTCAGATCTGATCAGTCATATAACGTTTGGCAGAATTCTTCAAATTCTGGGTAGAAGTAACAGATAGCTAGGGAACACAATATGGCCACTGTCTAGGGAGAAGTAACAGATAGCTAGGGAACACAATATGGCCACTGTCTAGGGAGAAGTAACAGATAGCTAGGGAACACAATATGGCCACTGTCTAGGGAGAAGTAACAGATAGCTAGGGAACACAATATGGCCACTGTCTGGGTAGAAGTAAAAGATAGCTAGGGAACACAATATGGCCACTGTCTAGGGAGAAGTAACAGATAGCTAGGGAACACAATATGACCACTGTCTGGGTAGAAGTAACAGATAGCTAGGGAACACAATATGGTCATCCGTCTGGGTAGAAGTAACAGATAGCTAGGGAACACAATATGACCACTGTCTGGGTAGAAGTAACAGATAGCTAGGGAACACAATATGGCCACTGTCTGGGTAGAAGTAACAGATAGCTAGGGAACACAATATGACCACTGTCTGGGTAGAAGTAACAGATAGCTAGGGAACACAATATGGCCATCCGTCTGGGTAGAAGTAACAGATAGCTAGGGAACACAATATGGCCACTGTCTGGGTAGAAGTAACAGATAGCTAGGGAACACAATATGACCACTGTCTAGGGAGAAGTAACAGATAGCTAGGGAACACAATATGGCCACTGTCTGGGTAGAAGTAACAGATAGCTAGGGAACACAATATGACCACTGTCTGGGTAGAAGTAGCAGATAGCTAGGGAACACAATATGGCCACTGTCTAGGTAGAAGTAACAGATAGCTAGGGAACACAATATGACCACTGTCTAGGGAGAAGTAACAGATAGCTAGGGAACACAATATGGCCACTGTCTGGGTAGAAGTAACAGATAGCTAGGGAACACAATATGACCACTGTCTGGGGAGAAGTAACAGATAGCTAGGGAACACAATATGGCCATCCGTCTGTCTGGGTAGAAGTAACAGGTAGCTAGGGAACACAATATGACCACTGTCTGGGTAGAAGTAACAGATAGCTAGGGAACACAATATGGCCACTGTCTGGGTAGAAGTAACAGATAGCTAGGGAACACAATATGACCATCCATCTGGGTAGAAGTAACAGGTAGCTAGGGAACACAATATGGCCATCCATCTGGGTAGAAGTAACAGATAGCTAGGGAACACAATATGGCCATCCATCTGGGTAGAAGTAACAGATAGCTAGGGAACACAATATGGCCATCCATCTGGGTAGAAGTAGCAGGTAGCTAGGGAACACAATATGACCACTGTCTGGGTAGAAGTAACAGATAGCTAGGGAACACAATATGGCCATTCATCTGGGTAGAAGTAACAGATAGCTAGGGAACACAATATGGCCATCCATCTGGGTAGAAGTAACAGGTAGCTAGGGAACACAATATGACCACTGTCTGGGTGGGGAGAAGTAACAGATAGCTAGGGAACACAATATGGCCATCCATCTGAGTAGAAGTAACAGATAGCTAGGGAACACAATATGACCATCCATCTGGGTAGAAGTAACAGATAGCTAGGGAACACAATATGGCCACTGTCTGGGTAGAAGTAACAGATAGCTAGGGAACACAAAATGGCCACTGTCTGGGTAGAAGTAGCAGATAGCTAGGGAACACAATATGACCACTGTCTGGGGAGAAGTAACAGATAGCTAGGGAACACAATATGGCCACTGTCTGGGTAGAAGTAACAGATAGCTAGAGAACAAAATATGGCCATCCATCTGGGTAGAAGTAACATATAGCTAGGGAACACAATATGGCCACTGTCTGGGTAGAAGTAACAGATAGCTAGGGAACACAATATGGCCACTGTCTGGGTAGAAGTAACAGATAGCTAGGGAACACAATATGACCACTGTCTGGGTAGAAGTAACAGATAGCTAGGGAACACAATATGGCCATCCGTCTGGGTAGAAGTAACAGATAGCTAGGGAACACAATATGGCCACTGTCTGGGTAGAAGTAACAGATAGCTAGGGAACACAATATGACCACTGTCTAGGGAGAAGTAACAGATAGCTAGGGAACACAATATGGCCACTGTCTGGGTAGAAGTAACAGATAGCTAGGGAACACAATATGACCACTGTCTGGGTAGAAGTAGCAGATAGCTAGGGAACACAATATGGCCACTGTCTAGGTAGAAGTAACAGATAGCTAGGGAACACAATATGGCCACTGTCTGGGTAGAAGTAACAGATAGCTAGGGAACACAATATGACCATCCATCTGGGTAGAAGTAACAGGTAGCTAGGGAACACAATATGGCCATCCATCTGGGTAGAAGTAACAGATAGCTAGGGAACACAATATGGCCATCCATCTGGGTAGAAGGAACAGATAGCTAGGGAACACAATATGGCCATCCATCTGGGTAGAAGTAGCAGGTAGCTAGGGAACACAATATGACCACTGTCTGGGTGGGGAGAAGTAACAGATAGCTAGGGAACACAATATGGCCACTGTCTGGGTAGAAGTAACAGATAGCTAGGGAACACAATATGGCCATTCATCTGGGTAGAAGTAACAGATAGCTAGGGAACACAATATGGCCATCCATCTGGGTAGAAGTAACAGGTAGCTAGGGAACACAATATGACCACTGTCTGGGTGGGGAGGAGTAACAGATAGCTAGGGAACACAATATGGCCATCCATCTGGGTAGAAGTAACAGATAGCTAGGGAACACAATATGACCATCCATCTGGGTAGAAGTAACAGATAGCTAGGGAACACAATATGGCCACTGTCTGGGTAGAAGTAACAGATAGCTAGGGAACACAAAATGGCCACTGTCTGGGTAGAAGTAACAGATAGCTAGGGAACACAATATGACCACTGTCTGGGGAGAAGTAACAGATAGCTAGGGAACACAATATGGCCATCCATCTGGGTAGAAGTAACATATAGCTAGGGAACACAATATGGCCATCCATCTGGGTAGAAGTAACAGGTAGCGAGGGAACACAATATGGCCACTGTCTGGGTAGAAGTAACAGATAGCTAGGGAACACAATATGGCCACTGTCTGGGGAGAAGTAACAGATAGCTAGAGAACACAATATGGCCATCCATCTGGGTAGAAGTAACAGATAGCTAGAGAACACAATATGGCCACTGTCTGGGTAGAAGTAACATATAGCTAGGGAACACAATATGGCCACTGTCTGGGGAGAAGTAACAGATAGCTAGGGAACCAATATGGCCACTGTCTGGGTAGAAGTAACAGGTAGCTAGGGAACCAATATGGCCACTGTCTGGGGAGAAGTAACAGATAGCTAGGGAACACAATATGGCCACTGTCTGGGTAGAAGTAACAGATAGCTAGGGAACACAATATGGCCACTGTCTGGGTAGAAGTAACAGATAGCTAGGGAACACAATATGGCCATCCATCTGTGTAGAAGTAACAGATAGCTAGGGAACCAATATGGCCACTGTCTGGGGAGAAGTAACAGATAGCTAGGGAACACAATATGGCCACTCTCTGGGTAGAAGTAACAGATAGCTAGGGAACACAATATGGCCACTGTCTGGGTAGAAGTAACAGGTAGCTAGGGAAAACAATATGACCACTGTCTGGGTAGAAGTAACAGATAGCTAGGGAACACAATATGGCCACTGTCTACACCACATGGCAGTATGGCTCACATATTAATGCCATGGCAACCATCTTTTGGTTTAGTGTCATTGTATAATTACAAAATGAGTGTGAAATTATTACTGTGACTGACATTAATATTATTACTTAGCATACATGAATAAAAAGAAAGTTTACACTATTAGTTGCTAGCAAGACATTATTATGGTAAGCAGGAAAAAAATAGTATCCTGGAAAAAAACCAATGTGTGTCCATAACACCCATAACTATGGTTTGTAATGAGACCTTCTGTGTCCTTTAAGTTAACAAGGGTGTTGCCATTGGAATGTTTGAAACCAACCATGTGTTATCGCTACATCTGCCAGGTAGCAGCCTCTGAGAGGTAATTATGTGTTCCGAGTTCCCACTGAGTACCACATGCCGCTGACACCCATTCCACTAGCTCAAGCCATGTCCTCTCTTTAGTAATAGGTGCCATTTAGCAGACACTTTTATCCAAAGCGACAGTCATTCGTGAATGAAACATTTTTTAAGAGTGGACCCGGGATTCGAACCCACTATTCAGGCATCACAAGCACCATGCTCTACCAACTGAGCTACAGAAAATGAAACGCAACATGTTAAAATACAAGGTTTCTATTTCCGCCTTTGTTACATGTAATTTATGAGACAAAACAAGATAATTATATTGATGATTTGACTGAATGTTTCCTCTGAGTTATTGTAGTGCTTAGTGGCTATAAGCATTGAGAAAACCAGGTGATACAGAGTTGAGACCTACTATTTTGTGTCTCGCTCTTACCTGTTGGAAACATTTTCGCAGGTTTCTGATAAA
>NC_092172.1:39124578-39157078 GCF_045791955.1 Oncorhynchus clarkii lewisi | reverse complement strand
GTGTTCCGGGAGGCTTAATAAAACAGGACTGTGGTTCTGTGTTCCAGGAGGCTTAATAAAACAGGACTGTGATTCTGTGTTCCGGGAGGCTTAATAAAACAGGACTGTGATTCTGTGTTCCAGGAGGCTTAATAAAACAGGACTGTGATTCTGTGTTCCGGGAGGCTTAATAAAACAGGACTGTGATTCTGTGTTCCGGGAGGCTTAATAAAACAGGACTGTGATTCTGTGTTCCAGGAGGCGTAATAAAACAGGACTGTGATTATGTGTTCCGGGAGGCTTAATAAAACAGGACTGTGATTCTGTGTTCCGGGAGGCTTAATAAAACAATAAGAGGGAGATTTCAAAGATGGAGTCAAAGCCTGCAGGGAGAGAACAGGCACTAATTTGCTTTGTTCAGCTACATGAGTCACCTCATTGGTTGTCATTGAACTGCGGCTCTCTTTTATTCGTCAAATGAGATTCAGAAGGTCATTGTGCTCACATCGTCAACGGGGGAGAAAAGATTGCATGCATAATACCGACTGCATGCAGCTTTTTAATTTCTACCTTTTTTTCTCTCTCAATTCGTTCTTATCTGACACCTTGCCCTTTACAAATCTATTTGCACAAACTGCTGAAGACATCAACGGACATTATGGCATTTAAAGGAGATGATTATGATTTTGCAGTGAAGGACGAGGGAGTTATTATTCCTGCTTGTACAATTGTGATGATGATGTAATCTTTCATTTCGTGACCGAGGAAAAATGCATGAAAAGGAATGTTGGAGAAGAAAGAAGTGATAGAATCAAGTAATTATACTATGTAAACTTAATAGTTCTAGAATCAAGTAATTATACTATGTAAACTTAATAGTTCTAGAATCAAGTAATTATACTATGTAAACTTAATAGTTCTAGAATCAACTAATTATACTATATAAACTTATTTGTTATAGAATTAAGTAATTATACTATTTAAGATTTATCGTTCTAGAGCTGAGGGTGACCAGCAGAGATAGATGGGATGAGCTGAGGGTGACCAGCAGAGATAGATGGGATGGGCTGAGGGTGACCAGCAGAGATAGATGGGATGGGCTGAGGGTGACCAGCAGTGATAGATGGGATGGGCTGTGGGTGACCAGCAGAGATAGATGGGATGGGCTGAGGGTGGCCAGCAGAGATAGATGGGATGGGCTGTGGGTGACCAGCAGAGATAGATGGGATGGGCTGAGGGTGGCCAGCAGAGATAGATGGGATGGGCTGTGGGTGACCAGCAGAGATAGATGGGATGGGCTGTGGGTGACCAGCAGAGATAGATGGGATGGGCTGAGGGTGGCCAGCAGAGATAGATGGGATGGGCTGTGGGTGACCAGCAGAGATAGATGGGATGGGCTGAGGGTGGCCAGCAAAGATAGATGGGATGGGCTGAGGGTGACCAGCAGAGATAGGTGGGATGGGCTGAGGGTGACCAGCAAAGATAGATGGGATGGGCTGAGGGTGACCAGCAAAGATAGATGGGATGGGCTGTGGGTGACCAGCAGAGATAGATGGGATGGGCTGAGGGTGACCAGCCGAGATAAATGGGATGGGCTGAGGGTGACCAGCAGAGATAGATGGGATGGGCTGTGGGTGGCCAGCAGAGATAGATGGGATGGGCTGTGGGTGACCAGCAGAGATAGATGGGATTTGCTGAGGGTGGCCAGCAAAGATAGATGGGATGGGCTGAGGGTGACCAGCAGAGATAGGTGGAATTGGAGACAAGTGGGAGTGGAGTTGCTGTGCAGGAGATAGATGGGATGGGCTGAGGGTGACCAGCAGAGATAGGTGGAATTGGAGACAAGTGGGAGTGGAGTTGCTGTGCAGGAGATAGATGGGATGGGCTGAGGGTGACCAGCAGAGATAGGTGGAATTGGAGACAAGTGGGAGTGGAGTTGCTGTGCAGGAGATAGATGGGATGGGCTGAGGGTGACCAGCAGAGATAGGTGGAATTGGAGACAAGTGGGAGTGGAGTTGCTGTGCAGGAGATAGATGGGATGGGCTGAGGGAGGCTAAGGGTTGGTATGTGGAATTGGAGACAAGTGGGAGTGGAGTTGCTGTGCAGGAGATAGGTGGGATGGGCTGAGGGAGGCTAAGGGTTGGTATGTGGAATTGGAGACAAGTGGGAGTGGAGTTGCTGTGCAGGAGATAGGTGGGATGGGCTGAGGGAGGCTAAGGGTTGGTATGTGGAATTGGAGACAAGTGGGAGTGGAGTTGCTGTGCAGGAGATAGGTGGGATGGGCTGAGGGAGGCTAAGGGTTGGTATGTGGAATTGGAGACAAGTGGGAGTGGAGTTGCTGTGCAGGAGATAGGTGGGATGGGCTGAGGGAGGCTAAGGGTTGGTATGTGGAATTGGAGACAAGTGGGAGTGGAGTTGCTGTGCAGGAGATAGACTGATGGTCAAAGATAAAAGTTCAAATAAAATAAAACATAATAAAAATAACTTTTGATTGACACTGAGCAGAAGTGTTTTTACAACTAATGCCGGTTTGCCTGAGGATGATGACGTGCAGGTGTTTGTACACATGCATTAACACACACTCTCATTCAAATAAACACATACAAGAACACACACATATATGTAGATGCGCCAGACATGCACACAAACATATACAGTAGGCATTGATATTATGATTTCAGTTGTCCTTGATGTCCTTTGATTTAAATGTATTATTATTATTTGTTTTTTTCATTGTTGTTTGCAGTTTTCTTCCTTCTTTTCCTTTTTTCTCTTTAGTTCTCCTGGTTGTTGGTGCATTGGGGGGGTTCTTGGGGGTGGGGGTTCATTCTCTTGGTTGTTGGTGCATTGGGGTGTTCTTGGGGGTGGGGGTTCATTCTCTTGGTTGTTGGTGCATTGGGGGGGTTCTTGGGGGTGGGGGTTCATTCTCTTGGTTGTTGGTGCATTGGGGTGTTCTTGGGGGTGGGGGTTCATTCTCTTGGTTGTTGGTGCATTGGGGTGTTCTTGGGGGTGGGGGTGCATTCTCTTGGTTGTTGGTGCATTGGGGTGTTCTTGGGGGTGGGGGTGCATTCTCTTGGTTGTTGGTGCATTGGGGTGTTCTTGGGGGTGGGGGTTCATTCTCTTGGTTGTTGGTGCATTGGGGTGTTCTTGGGGGTGGGGGTTCATTCTCTTGGTTGTTGGTGCATTGGGGTGTTCTTGGGGGTGGGGGTGCATTCTCTTGGTTGTTGGTGCATTGGGGGGTTCTTGGGGGTGGGGGTTCATTCTCTTGGTTGTTGGTGCATTGGGGTGTTCTTGGGGGTGGGGGTTCATTCTCTTGGTTGTTGGTGCATTGGGGTGTTCTTGGGGGTGGGGGTGCATTCTCTTGGTTGTTGGTGCATTGGGGGGTTCTTGGGGGTGGGGGTTCATTCTCTTGGTTGTTGGTGCATTGGGGGGTTCTTGGGGGTGGGGGTTCATTCTCTTGGTTGTTGGTGCATTGGGGTGTTCTTGGGGGTGGGGGTTCATTCTCCTGGTTGTTGGTGCATTGGGGTGTTCTTGGGGGTGGGGGTTCATTCTCTTGGTTGTTGGTGCATTGGGGTGTTCTTGGGGGTGGGAGTTCATTCTCTTGGTTGTTGGTGCATTGGGGGGTTCTTGGGGGTGGGGGTTCATTCTCTTGGTTGTTGGTGCATTGGGGTGTTCTTGGGGGTGGGGGTTCATTCTCCTGGTTGTTGGTGCATTGGGCTGTTCTTGGGGGTGGGGGTTCATTCTCTTGGTTGTTGGTGCATTGGGGGGGTTCTTGGGTGTGGGGGTTCATTCTCTTGGTTGTTGGTGCATTGGGGAGTTCTTGGGGGTGGGGGTTCATTCTCTTGGTTGTTGGTGCATTGGGGTGTTCTTGGGGGTGGGGGTTCATTCTCTTGGTTGTTGGTGCATTGGGGGGGTTCTTGGGGGTGGGGGTTCATTCTCTTGGTTGTTGGTGCATTGGGGTGTTCTTGGGGGTGGGGGTTCATTCTCTTGGTTGTTGGTGCATTGGGGTGTTCTTGGGGGTGGGGGTGCATTCTCTTGGTTGTTGGTGCATTGGGGTGTTCTTGGGGGTGGGGGTGCATTCTCTTGGTTGTTGGTGCATTGGGGTGTTCTTGGGTGTGGGGGTTCATTCTCTTGGTTGTTGGTGCATTGGGGTGTTCTTGGGGGTGGGGGTTCATTCTCTTGGTTGTTGGTGCATTGGGGTGTTCTTGGGGGTGGGGGTGCATTCTCTTGGTTGTTGGTGCATTGGGGGGTTCTTGGGGGTGGGGGTTCATTCTCTTGGTTGTTGGTGCATTGGGGTGTTCTTGGGGGTGGGGGTTCATTCTCTTGGTTGTTGGTGCATTGGGGTGTTCTTGGGGGTGGGGGTGCATTCTCTTGGTTGTTGGTGCATTGGGGGGTTCTTGGGGGTGGGGGTTCATTCTCTTGGTTGTTGGTGCATTGGGGTGTTCTTGGGGGTGGGGGTTCATTCTCCTGGTTGTTGGTGCATTGGGGTGTTCTTGGGGGTGGGGGTTCATTCTCTTGGTTGTTGGTGCATTGGGGGGGTTCTTGGGTGTGGGGGTTCATTCTCTTGGTTGTTGGTGCATTGGGGAGTTCTTGAGTGTGGGGGTTCATTCTCTTGGTTGTTGGTGCATTGGGGGGTTCTTGGGTGTGGGGGTTCATTCTCTTGGTTGTTGGTGCATTGGGGGGTTCTTGGGTGTGGGGGTTCATTCTCTTGGTTGTTGGTGCATTGGGGGGTTCTTGGGGGTGGGGGTTCATTCTCTTGGTTGTTGGTGCATTGGGGTGTTCTTGGGGGTGGGGGTTCATTCTCCTGGTTGTTGGTGCATTGGGGTGTTCTTGGGGGTGGGGGTTCATTCTCTTGGTTGTTGGTGCATTGGGGGGGTTCTTGGGTGTGGGGGTTCATTCTCTTGGTTGTTGGTGCATTGGGGTGTTCTTGAGTGTGGGGGTTCATTCTCTTGGTTGTTGGTGCATTGGGGGGTTCTTGGGTGTGGGGGTTCATTCTCTTGGTTGTTGGTGCATTGGGGGGTTCTTGGGTGTGGGGGTTCATTCTCTTGGTTGTTGGTGCATTGGGGTGTTCTTGGGGGTGGGGGTTCATTCTCTTGGTTGTTGGTGCATTGGGGGGTTCTTGGGTGTGGGGGTTCATTCTCTTGGTTGTTGGTGCATTGGGGGGTTCTTGGGTGTGGGGGTTCATTCTCTTGGTTGTTGGTGCATTGGGGGGTTCTTGGGGGTGGGGGTTCATTCTCTTGGTTGTTGGTGCATTGGGGTGTTCTTGGGGGTGGGGGTTCATTCTCCTGGTTGTTGGTGCATTGGGGTGTTCTTGGGGGTGGGGGTTCATTCTCTTGGTTGTTGGTGCATTGGGGGGGTTCTTGGGTGTGGGGGTTCATTCTCTTGGTTGTTGGTGCATTGGGGAGTTCTTGAGTGTGGGGGTTCATTCTCTTGGTTGTTGGTGCATTGGGGGGTTCTTGGGTGTGGGGGTTCATTCTCTTGGTTGTTGGTGCATTGGGGGGTTCTTGGGTGTGGGGGTTCATTCTCTTGGTTGTTGGTGCATTGGGGTGTTCTTGGGGGTGGGGGTTCATTCTCCTGGTTGTTGGTGCATTGGGGGGTTCTTGGGGGCGGGGAATGGAATTATTTTTATTTTTTATTTTATTTATTTTTCTTTCTGGGGGGGACTGTGGGAGGGGTCTCGAATGGTTGAGGGACAGCTATTGGGGAACTGTGGGGGGATCTTGGAGGGTTCGGGTTCACGTTTCTTGGCCTGGTGGTAGATCGGTTAACATGCCCTTGAGCAGGGCATTGACCCTGGATGCTTCTGGGTGTCACTCTGAATGGGAATCTGTTGGATGACTGGTATGATGTAGTTATTGAGCAGCTTCATTGCAAGTATATTGTATGTTTCGAATATTCAATGAAAGAAAAAAATAAAAAATAAATAAAAAATTATACTATGTAAACTTCATTGTTCTACAATGGGATTTGTGCAAGTGTTTTTGAAGTTATTAAGATAAACAGAGATCAGACAAATGCCTTAATAAAATAAGAAATATTGTATTTTGAATGAATCATATAAATGAAACAATAGAATAATAATCGTGATATAGTCAATATATCCAACATAAGTAAATCAGCTTCCAAGCATCCACTCGCAATCACAGCTAAAGGTTCCACACTGTTTCAGAGATTAGATCGGAGTTTGTCCACTCTCTGAGTAAAATATTCTGTCTGGTTGTTGGGCTGACGGTAGAAGACATTGATTTCCTTCTGTCTGGACAATTTGCTGTTAAAAAGGCTGAATTAGCTGTCTACCCAGCTTGCCTCGGACAATGCTGAGTGATTGCACTGATCAGACTCCAGACATGTTTTAGGAATATCCTAGAGTTCTACAGCTCAGGGGTTTTCAAACTGTTTGCTTTTTCTACCCATTTATTTTTCACAAAATTAAATATTGGTTTTCTTCTACCTACAGGACGTGTTTGGTAAAATCTTGATCAATCTTCCTGTCTTTACTATCCACCCCCAATGACAATCATATTTTACCATCAGTATGCAAATGGTCTTTGCATTGGTCTGTCTCATGTAGTACACCAGTGATGGTCAGGGCCTTATTACTGATGGGCACGCAGTGGGGCCCCGACCTCCAGGAGGCCCACAACCAAAACTTACTTATGGCTCCAAAAGGCTTGCTCAGATAGTTTATGCCATGTTCATATGCTATGCCCAAATGTGTAGAATATCAGGACATTTCCAACATTCTAGCAGGATTACCACTAGCAGCCATTGCACAGCTCGCTAGCTGCACGAACCCTGTCTTTGGGCACCATGGGTCAGTATTTACTCTGTCTTTGGACACCATGGGCCAGTATTTACTCTGTCTTTGTGCACCATGGGTCAGTCTTTACTCTGTCTTTGGGCACCATGGGTCAGTATTTACTCTCTCTTTGGGCACCATGGGCCAGTATTTACTCTGTCTTTGGGCACCATGGGCCAGTATTTACTCTGTCTTTGGGCACCATGGGTCAGTATTTACTCTGTCTTTGTGCACCTTGGGTCAGTCTTTACTCTGTCTTTGGGCACCATGGGTCAGTATTTACTCTCTCTTTGGGCACCATGGGCCAGTATTTACTCTGTATTTGGACACCATGGGTCAGTATTTACTCTGTCTTTGGGCACCATGGGTCAGTCTTTACTCTGTCTTTGTGCACCATGGGTCAGTCTTTACTCTGTCTTTGGGCACCATGGGTCAGTATTTACTCTCTCTTTGGGCACCATGGGCCAGTATTTACTCTGTATTTGGACACCATGGGCCAGTATTTACTCTGTCTTTGGACACCATGGGCCAGTATTTACTCTCTCTTTGGGCACCATGGGCCAGTATTTACTCTGTATTTGGACACCATGGGCCAGTATTTACTCTGTCTTTGGGCACCATGGGTCATGATGCTGTATGATGCATTATTGTTATATGCCATATTGCCAACGGACAAAAGAGCAATGAAATACAAATGAACAATAATCATTATAATTATAATAACAGTAAGAAATTGTAATCATAGTAATAATTATAATTATAATAATACCACTAATAATTATAATAGTCATAATAATAATATCCCTATTAACAACCTATCATCATAACCCCATAACTCTTATCTAGATAAATTACACATCAGGGATTTGGTTTCTATAATAACTTGGCATGCAACAACAAAGCCCCTCCGAAATCGCTTCCCTCCATGCTTGACACACTATCTCACCCCCTCACTCCCTCTCAGACCCTCAAAGCCCTGCTGCATGTGAGGCCAAACAGCTTTCCTCATCCGTTCCAATGGCTTAATGAGTAGCAGCGAGCCAACCGTAGTCCCTCAAAGCCCTGCTCCTGGCCATTTCAATTATTATTCATCCGAGGTGGAGAGCTCCTGATGTCACCTCTGCCACCGCAGGCTCCTCGGCCAGGCACTGCTTGTTGGGAGAGATGCCGTCTGCCATTAGCATTGCTCTGATCAGATGAACTGCTAGGCCGACTGCCAACTGGGAGAGATGCAGAGAAAGAGAGAGAGAGAGACCTGACTGGCATGGCACGGCTTAGCATGGAATGGTTGGCACGCTAGAGTGACCTCTGATGTGCCACATTTAGCACGCTGCCCGCCACCATGATGACATGAGTGGCATGACGCCCACGCCAAGAGGAAGAGTCTCCAGTCTGCTTGTTTTGCGTTTGACCCTTTTTTCTCTCTCTCTTTCTGTCACCCTCATTGACGGTACAGCAGTAGTATGGTTACTGTTGCTTTTAATGAAGTGAACTAAATAAACACAACAATATATGAACTGAGACCAAACATCCCGAAAATATATTTATGCATGAGGAATAAACTACAATAGGTTATATCGCATGAGGAAACCATGTAATCCGAAACCAAATGTGTTCTATCATATCAGCCTCTAAGATCGATGTTCAAAGTCAAGCATGGGTTCATAAAAAGCTGGTGATATGCAGGTCGCCATTGTGAAAGGCTTACTGAACAGGATTACTATATTTCCCATGTAAAGGTGATTGAAGACTAAGGAGGAAGGCCCATACTGTGGCAGCTGGGAACGGTAATGAGTTAGAAGAAGAGATAGAGAGAGGGACTGTGAGTGGGAGAGGTGAGAGAAAAGAGGGGGGTGGATGCAGAGAGAGAGCGAGCGAGGGAGAGTGAGAGAGAGAGGAGAAAAATACATGTGTGGGGAAAAGATTTGAGGGGAAGAGAGAGGGAAGGAGAGAGAGGGAAGGTGAGAGAGGGAAGGAGAGAGCGAGAGAGACAGAGAGAGAGAGAGGGAAGGTGAGAGAGGGAAGGAGAGAGCGAGAGAGACAGAGAGCGAGAGCGAGAGCGAGATAGCGAGAGACAGAGAGAGAGAGAGAGAGAGAGAGAGAGGGATGGATGGAGAGAGAGGGAAGGAGAGAGAGAGAGGGAGGGAGGTGATGGGCACCCTCCTGCCGCCCTACCTGTGGCGGAACAGATTGGGCGCACCGCGGAGCGTTCTGATTGCCGTGGCGATGGAGCGTCAGCTGACAGATGGCTGCCTCCAAGCGTAGGGCACTGAGCCGTCCTCAGCTCCTCTGATTGGGGGGACAGCCACACACACTCACACACACATTGCACCACACACACACACACACACATTCTCACATGCGCACGCACACACACAGACTAGTGGCCATGCAAGGAGGAGGGGAAATGGAGGACACGGTTGTTTGGAGATGGATTGGTAGTGTTATGATCATGCTCTCCCTGTCTCCTGGTACACCTTTAGAAATTAAGGTGCTTTCTAGAACCAAAAGGGGTTATTTCGGCTGTCCCCATAGGAGCACCCTTTTGGTTCCAGGTAGAACCATTTCCACAGAAGGTTCTACATGCTGGGAAATGTGTAACGTGACACCCACGCGTTAGCCAGCCAATGGAGAGCGTCCACACAGAGAAAGCTGTGTCTGAAAAATCCTGAAAAGATCCCCAGAAAAGCCAGCGGTAGCTATAGCAGCTGGTGCCAGACATGAAAGAGGGCGGCTGTGTAAATTACCCCCCCACTTTTCTTCTCCTCTTTATTTAACACAAACATTTCCTGCTCACTTCCTGTGAGCCGGGCTGCTTCGCCGGCACTCTAATAGCTCATCAGCGATTTGACTGAGTAACTTCAGACCCAACCTTACTGCCCTGCTCCAGCTAAACTGGCAGGAGAGAGGCTGTGTGTGTGTTTGTGTGTGTGTGTACTGTGTCCCACCACTGTGTGCCTCTGTTCATTATGCATGGGATTTCATTGGGTAGACACCCAAGATACCAGAGCGGCCTTTGAAAAGCGGGGCGACATCTGCGGAAACAAAGGAGAATGTTTGACTTTCATTTCTCTGCGTGACATTCTGTTTCATCCCTTTTCAGTGTTTGTGTGTCTGTGCGGCTGTGGTGATGGGGATGCCTGTGAAGGCTTGTGTGTGTGTGTGTGTGTGTGTGTGTGTGTGTGTGTGTGTGTGTGTGTGTGTGTGTGTGTGTGTGTGTGTGTGTGTGTGTGTGTGTGTGTGTGTGTGTGTGTGTGTGTGTGTGTGTGTAAGTTACACAGAGTATGTGTCAACTCAGAGGAATGCTGAAAACATCTCGTTCTTCTAAGAGTCTAAGCTTTCTGAACATTTCCAGTATTCAGAATTCCCTCTCATCATCATGTTGTGTAGGCAGGTCCTCTGACTGGCCATAAGACTCCTCCTAATATCCCTGAAATCCCTCCTCTTGAACTCACAACCCCTCTGGAAAAAAACCTGTATACAATTATCCCTGAATCAGTCAGCGGACTCATCTGACTGTGAAATGGACAAAAACATGGCGTATCAGGGCAGCCATTTTCCACACACCAATCGTTTTTTCTCTGCACCATTTGCCGCTCTCCTTGCTCTCTCTCCCCGTTTTTGGCATCCGTTCGGCAGGCAAATGAGTTGCATGTGTCTGCTGCCTCACCCACACCACCCGCTGCCTCTCCAACACCACCCGTCGCCATAAATATCCCCTTTATGAAAGGCAGGTAATGAAAAGCTCTGCCTTGGTAATCCGTGACGGAAGGCAGTTTCACGCTAGTTTAGCTACCCCATATCCAGGGCCATGGTGTCCCCACTTGTCCCACCCTCATGTATGCTGACAGACAGACACAGATATCAGCCATCTGTTTGACAAGAACAGCAGCCATTACGGTACATACCAGGACTTGTGTCATTGTACCGTAAAGTTGACCAAATGCAATACACACACATCCAGCCGAGCGGGTACACACACACACACACACACACACACACACACACTGCCCAACTCTACCACCTCCCTCCTGACTGCCAACAGTATTTAATTAAAGAGAAACGTCCCCATAAATCAGGCGGCCAAAACCGGTCCAAGTGATTTTCTTGCCCCCCCCCCCCCAAAGGTTTCAGTAGAACATTTTAAAAAGTGTGTGTGTGTGTGGGGGGGGGGGGGGGGGGGGGACTGTAAAATGACCAGTAATTCAGCAAAAAATATATTTAATTTAAGAAATCTGTTTCCAAGTATTCCCACATATAAAAAAAAGAGATGTGATTGTGTCTCAATGGAATCAAGGTATGAAATGATTGTTATTTATAAATACAATCTCTTATTTGGCTTAGTTGTGGTCAATATACTGTACAGTGTACAAATTCTTACAATTAGGTTACAGTCCCCCGACCGTTATCTCCTACAAAAATCAGCCCCAGGTTGAATCTATGTGTACTCCTGCCATAAATCATAGCAGTTCACTGGAGCGAGGGGACCTGAGGAAAATATTGACAGTGAAACAACAGTCACAGTCAACAGGAAACCATATTTCAGGTCAAATGTTTACTCTTGTTACGGGTTCTGTTCATGTCTTTCCCTGTTTCCCACCCAGAAGTACTAGACTGATTGGTTTCTTCAGGATCGGTGTCCCTTCCACGGGATGGTTGAGCTAACGTAGGCTTATGCGGTTAGCATGAGGATGTAAGTAACAAGAACATTTCCCAGGACATAGACATATCTGATATTGTCAGAAACTTAAATTCTTGTTAACTGCACTGTCCAATTTACAGTAGCTATTACAGTGAAAGAATACCATGCTATTGTTTAGGAGAGTGCATAATTATGAACATGAAAAGTTATTAATAAACATTTGGGCAGTCTTGATACAACATTTTTAACATAAATGCAATGGTTCATTGGATCAGTCAAAAAAAATTGCACATACACTGCTGCCATCTAGTGGACAAAATCTAAATGGCAGCTGGGCTGGAATAATACAATATGGCCTTTCTCTTGCATTTGTATTATCTTTTACCAGATCTATTCTATTCTCCTACATTCCATTCACATTTACACAAAGTTCAAAGTGTTTCCTTTCAAATGGTACCAAGAATATATCCTTGCTTCAGGGCCTGAGCTACAGGCAGTTAGATTTGGGTGTGTCATTTTAGGCAATAATAATAAAAAAAGGGGCGTATCCTTATCAGTTTGTTTTCATTGGAGAGAACCCTCCCTCTCTCTCTCTCTCTCTCTCTCTCTCTCTCTCTCGTCTCGTAAACAGTAAGGTTTTGTTGGGGTCTGGCATCATGTGGCTGACAGATAGTTTGGCTCTTGGCCATGTCTTCAGTAGGGCAGAGTGCCGACACCTGTCTTTTGTTGACTCATTCTGATCCAAAGCTTATTTTAGACCACAAGTTACTGCAGTAATAAAAAAACGTAACGCAAAGCTGTGGTAGTTGTGGTCGGTTTACAAGAACCAATGTAAATGCAGGCTTTGGATACGATCTTGATTGACTGAACATGGCTATTTCCAGTTCACCCTGACATGACACCATGTGTGTTTGCTTCCATGTAACTTTGAACCTGATTATATCTCTTTAAGTCATGAGGGCTTTACAACGCTCCTAGTTTTATGGTGATGAGTTTGCATTTGATGCCATTATATTATCAAATGCCTAAACTCTTGTCACATAACGAATAGTAAGACGTGACCAAACACTCAGAACACCTCCTTATTCGTCGATAGACAGGAAGTCATTACAGATAGACAGGAAGTCATTAAAGATAGAACTTCCTGTTACGTACATAGAATGATCCACACACACAATACATTTTTTTTTTACGATTTTGTTTCATTTGTACATAGCACAGTAAACTTCGGTATTAAATTAGTCTGTCATAAACTATTGCAGGTGATAGATATCATTTTGGGACCTCTTGTGTTCATAGCTCATTTACGACTGTTTACGCTATACTCTGAAATATCTAAAATATCCTTCTGTAGCAAATCAATCAACACTTTGAATGAACTGAGAAGGTAGAAATAGCCTGAGATAGTCGTAGATGTATACATATTACTGCATATTTATTTCATTTTTTCAACAGATGATGTTAAAAATGCAGTAATCCCTCTCTCTCTCTCTCTGTCCCTCGCTGTTCGTTTGGATGGGGCTCATTCGGTTTGGTAGCCATTGATCAAGGCGAATGGCTGATTGCAGGAGACACTGGTGTGCACTGTGGCCCTCAGAGGAAGCTTCACTCCCAGATACTGGCAGGTCTTCCAACAGAATAGGTAATTCTGGAGCAGCAGCAGCTGCAGCCAACAGATTTACAACTCAAACAAGACCAAGGTGTCTGGGGTGGAAAGTTGGGAACACTTTGCCTTTCTGCTGGGATTTGACAGAGGTTGGTCACAGAAAACTAAACCTCTTGAAAGAAATTCAAATGTCCCATGTCAGTGTTTTGTGCCAGGATTCTCTCACTCACTTGTTTTTGTTTTCTCTCTTTCTCATCCTGCTGTGGTCTTTGGTCGATGTTGACAGATAAGGTTCAAGTCAATGGTTGGTCGTATGTTGACAGATAAGTTCAAGTTGATGGTTGGTCGTATGTTGACAGATAAGGTTCAAGTCGATGGTTGGTCGTATGTTGACAGATAAGGTTCAAGTCAATGGTTGGTCGTATGTTGACAGATAAGTTCAAGTTGATGGTTGGTCGTATGTTGACAGATAAGGTTCAAGTCGATGGTTGGTTGAATGTGGATTTAAAAGCTTGGAAAATGTTTGCTTTAGAGTTGAGGGTTTGACAGTTCTGACTGGGCATTGGCAAAACTATATATTTAGTGTAATTGAACAATAACACCCATTGCTATAATACTTATTATGAGGTCTAACTTCTGATTTTGTTCATCATCTTTTAAATTGGGACCGTTTGTTTTCTATGAACTGGCAACGTACTGGGGCGTTGTCATGACAAAAGTTTAAAAAACACTCCAAATAAATGGCTGGTCCCTGCCACAATATTCAGTCTTCATTTTGACATTCATATAGGCCTAAATGATAACCTGAAAACCACATTACAATGAATCTTCTATGATAAAAAAGATCTACAGTCTAATGTTGATGTACATGTGTGTGTGTGTATGTGTATGTGTATGTGTATGTGTGTGTGTGTGTGTGTGTGTGTGTGTGTGTGTGTGTGTGTGTGTGTGTGTGTGTGTGTGTGTGTGTGTGTGTGTGTGTGTGTGTGTGGAGTGTACTGCTCTCTCTGTGTGTATGTAGTGTACTGCTCTCTCTGTGTGTGTGTGTGGAGTGTACTGCTCTCTCTCTGTGTGTGGTGTACTGCTCTCTCTCTGTGTGGAGTGTACTGCTCTCTCTGTGTGTGTAGTGTACTGTTCTCTCTGTGTGTGTGGAGTGTACTGTTCTCTCTGTGTGTGTGGAGTGTACTGCTCTCTCTGTGTGTGTGGAGTGTACTGCTCTCTCTGTGTGTGTGGAGTGTACTGCTCTCTCTGTGTGTGTGGAGTGTACTGCTCTCTCTGTGTGTGTGGAGTGTACTGCTCTCTCTCTCTGTGTGTGTAGTGTACTGCTCTCTCTGTGTGTGTGGAGTGTACTGCTCTCTCTGTGTGTGTGGAGTGTACTGCTCTCTCTGTGTGTGTGGAGTGTACTGCTCTCTCTGTGTGCGTGGAGTGTACTGCTCTCTCTGTGTGTGTGGAGTGTACTGCTCTCTCTGTGTGTGTGGAGTGTACTGCTCTCTCTCACTGTGTGTAGTGTACTCCTCTCTCTGTGTGTGTGGAGTGTACTGCTCTCTCTGTGTGTGTGGAGTGTACTGCTCTCTGTGTGTGTGTGGAGTGTACTGCTCTCTCTGTGTGTGTGGAGTGTACTGCTCTCTCTGTGTGTGTGTGTAGTGTACTCCTCTCTCTGTGTGTGTGGAGTGTACTGCTCTCTTTGTGTGTGTGGAGTGTACTGCTCTCTCTGTGTGTGTGGAGTGTACTGCTCTCTCTGTGTGTGTGGAGTGTACTTCAAGGTTCTTGTTATATTAGTCATATGTTCAGGATACACATGGTAAAACACCGTACAAGGAAATGCTTACTTGGAGGTCCCTACTCGACAATGCAACATAAAATGAATGGCTCAGTAGAATAGAATAAACATTTTAGCATCAGTATAATACAGGAAGGCACCATTTATATTTATATTCACATGTGTTTTGGGGAAGGAGGGATTGGGGGGCAAGTGTTTAAATGGTGTAGTATTTATCAATCTTAATAAGAGACTGGTAGCAGCAGTTGTGATGTGTGTGTAGCATGAATGTGTGTGTGTGTAGCGTGCGTGTGTGTGTGCGCCCCCAGAGGCGTTAGAGCTCACCCACCAAAATTGAAAAGCTCATCAGAGATAATTCTGGAGCCGTGTCAATGCCAGCTATGTGGCCCTGACACCGAATCTCTCATCCTCCCTGGTCTACCCGAACCCCAGGGAAGACACGTTATGTCTGGGTGCATCTGCAGGGGAAAGCAGGGGGGGGGGGGTCAGTCATTTTAATGGGCCTGTCACATCTGTTTTTAGGACCCCAAATGTCTTGCTTCCTCCAAATGAAGTGACATGAAAATAGTGAAGATACAAGCTGTGAGGAGGTGAGGTCTAAACATCATATTAAAGAGAGAGGGATGGAGACAGGAAATTAGGAGGAAAATAGAGGAGGGAGAGAGGTGGCAGGGAGGGATGAGGAGAGAGAGAGAGAGAGAGAGAGAGAGAGAGAGAGAGAGAGATGGCAGGGGGGAATGGGGAGAGAGAGAGAGAAAGAGAAAGGTGGGCAGGGAGGGATGAGGAGAGAGAGAGAGAGAGAGAGAGAGAGAGAGAGAGAGAGAGAGAGAGAGAGAGAGAGAGGTGGCAGGGAGGGATGGGGAGAGAGAGAGAGAGAAGAGAGGTGGCAGGGAGGAAGAGGAAGGAGACAGAAAGAAGGGAGGGAGAGAGGTGTCAGGGAGGGATGAGGAGAGAGAGAGGAAGAGGAGAGAAAGAGGAAGAGGAAGAGGATGGAAACAGAGAAAGAAGAGAGGGAGAAATATTTGACTGCTTTTTCATTCTTAAAATAGGACTTCATGCTGAAACCCTCATATTAAACACCAGTAGTATTCACTAAGCTGAAACCCTCATATTAAACACCAGTAGTATTCACTAAGCTGAAACCCTCATAGTAAACACCAGTAGTATTCACTAAGCTGAAACCATCATAGTAAACACCAGTAGTATTCACTAAGCTGAAACCCTCATAGTAAACACCAGTAGTATTCACTAAGCTGAAACCATCATATTAAACACCAGTAGTATTCACTAAGCTGAAACCCTCATAGTAAACACCAGTAGTATTCACTAAGCTGAAACCATCATAGTAAACACCAGTAGTATTCACTAAGCTGAAACCCTCATAGTAAACACCAGTAGTATTCACTAAGCTGAAACCATCATATTAAACACCAGTAGTATTCACTAAGCTGAAACCCTCATAGTAAACACCAGTAGTATTCACTAAGCTGAAACCCTCATAGTAAACACCAGTAGTATTCACTAAGCTGAAACCCTCATATTAAACACCAGTAGTATTCACTAAGCTGAAACCCTCATATTAAACACCAGTAGTATTCACTAAGCTGAAACCCTCATAGTAAACACCAGTAGTATTCACTAAGCTGAAACCCTCATATTAAACACCAGTAGTATTCACTAAGTTGATGGTTTATATTTAACATCATGTTTTACAGCTTTGTCATTATATATTTTTTATTTTAAAATCATCTTATTTGATTATTGTATATATTTCTTATAAGGCCACACAGAGGGCCAGAGATAATTACAGACACCTGTGATAATCTGAAGTACCCAAAAAGGCCACTAGATGTCAGCTCATTTTTTTTTTTATTAAAGAGAGTAAAACAATTCTGGTAGTTTACTGGTACACTTCAGGTGTGTTCATAAATTATTGAGTGCCAGAGTGCGCTCAGAGTGTGTTAGTAAATTCAGAGCATTGTCAGATTGTCCGTTCGTAAATTCAGAGCGCACACTGGACGCTCTGGCCGAGGAGTAGGGTTGATCCTAGCGTTCTGACCTCACAACGGCAGTCAAGCACCCAAGCTAACTGGCTAATGTTGGCTAGCTACATCCAGACACAAATGAGAGAGCACCTCACTCTGACCATTGTACTCTCCCTAGCAGAGCTGGTTAGGCAGTTGTTATGTTATCCAGGGTGTTGGTGACTGTAATTGGGCTGCTGGCAACAATTTTATTACGCTTTTTTTCGCCAACGTTCACTGACAACGGCCATATTCAACAGGTGATGCTCGTTGGTGAATTCTACTGTAGCCGTGTAATTAACTTGCTAGTTACCTCAGTGGATGTTGAACACATTTCTACCTGGAAATGAACACATTTCTACCTGGAAATGAACACATTTCTACCTGGAAATGAACACATTTCTACCTGCAAATGAACACATTTCTACCTGGAAATTAACACATTTCTACCTGCAAATGAACACATTTCTACCTGCAAATGAACACATTTCTACCTGGAAATGAACACATTTCTACCTGCAAATGAACACATTTCTACCTGGAAATGAACACATTTCTACCTGGAAATGAACACATTTCTACCTGGAAATGAACACATTTCTACCTGGAAATGAACACATTTCTACCTGGAAATGAACACATTTCTAGCGGCAAATGTTTTAAAATATAGCCATGGTATAAAAGGGATGATCAATCTCTAGAAAATAATGTAACTTCGTGGAAGGTCAGATCCGCTCTGCGTTGTGGAACACAGCTTCCGTGTCCTTCATTGTTTTCCATAGAGTGCATAGGCCCTCGTTGATGATCCCTTACCTCATTTCTACTGGGCACAAAATGATCTGAAACACAACCAAAACAAACAGCAAATGCATCCAACAAATGTGTAGAGTCACAAGCTGGATGTAGTCATTGAGTGCTATGAATATGATATGAATATGATATGAATATGATATGAATATGATATGAATATGATATGAATATGATATGAATATGCTATGAATATGGGACTAAATTCTTAACTTTTGACTACTTTAATACACAGTAGTGAATTTGTCCCAATACTTTTGTTCCCCTAAAATGGGGCAACTATGGACAAGAAGTGCTGTCATTCCTAAACTGTTCCCCCAATACACCTGAAATACCCTGAAATGAAAGCTGACAGTCTGACCTTTAACCTCGTAGTCATGGTATCACTTCAAATCCAAAGTGCTGGAGTACAGAGACAAAACAACAACAACACTGGGAATGTCCCAATACTATTGGAGTCCACTATATTTCATTAACCTAACGTCCCGTCTTTTAAAGACTCTTACAAGATCAACATTCCACGCTGAAGTGATTATACAATAACAACCAGCTTTCTAGTCTTTGACACTGATCCAAGACCGAAGTTGTCTACAGCTGCTGTGTGTGTGTGTGTGTGTGTGTGTGTGTGTGTGTGTGTGTGTGTGTGTGTGTGTGTGTGTGTGTGTGTGTGTGTGTGTGTGTGTGTGTGTGTGTGCGTGCGTGCGTGCGTGCGTGCGTGCGTGAGAGAGAGTCTATGTGATGTATTATATATGTCTGTGTGTACTGTAGAGTATTACATGGGTTCATTTGTCAGTGTGTGTCCCGGCTCCCAGACACCCTATAGGGGTGGTGATGCGTTTGAGACTTCTGTACTGAGAGCCTCGTTCAGTCAACATGCAACCAGCGTTGACAGGATGACCCCTCAGTGGCCCCTGTTATTACTACACTGATCACACACAAACAGACAGACACACGCAGGCACATTAGCCTGGGCCTTCACCCACTCACAGTCCAGTCCATACACAGCTGTAAAACGGTTAGGCTGGCACTCTTCCAGCCCAGGAAATCCTTCACAGATCCTTTAAACTTGGCACGGTTGTAAGTGGCTACCAGGAAATATGATTCCCTATAGTGTGCATGTGAGTGATCCTATATTTCCAGCCAGGTCACCCATGATACAAGTCAGTATAAGTCCATGCATGTCTGAGGACATGGGGAGATGACTTGGAAATCCTTCACGAGGGGCAACAGTAAGCGCTGTTACCTTCAACTGTAAGCGCTGTTACCTTCAATGGTAAGCGCTGTTACCCTCAACTGTAAGCGCTGTTATCTTCAACTGTAAGCGCTGTTACCTTCAACAGTAAGCGCTGTTACCTTCAACTGTAAGCGCTGTTACCTTCAACAATAAGTGCCGTTACCTTCAACAGTAAGCGCTGTTACCTTCAACAGTAAGCGCTGTTAACTTCAACTGTAAGCGCTGTTACCTTCAACAGTAAGCGCTGTACTTTCAACAGTAAGCGCTGTTACTTTCAACAGTAAGCGCTGTTACCTTCAACAGTAAGCGCTGTTACCTTCAACAGTAAGCGCTGTACCTTCAACAGTAAGCGCTGTACCTTCAACAGTAAGCGCTGTTACCTTCAACTGTAGGTTTTGGTTTTGCTGGGTAGGTTGTGGACGGGGATGGCGGATGTGTGTAAGCATTTGCCTCTGGTGCAAAAGGTTTGAATCAAGTGATAGAAAGTTGTTTTTGAGATTTTAGTTTAAAGCCAATCCCGAACCTTAACCCTTACCTTAACCATTATGAGTTCATTCCTAACCTTAAGATTTCGGGGTCAATACCTAAAGTTAACCCAAACCTTATCCATTATGAGTTAATGTCTAAACTTAACCTTAAACACTTAGAAATTTGACATTTGGAACAACTTCTAAAATGGATGAACGTCTGATTGTGATGTGAGAAAAGCCTGTTGATATTTCAGTTGCCTTCCATAGTTTCCCACATTGGCTTGTGAAGATTGGGAAAAACGTGGGATGTTATGTGGGAAATGTTCATTTGTGAGTATGTACTGAATGTGTGTTGGATATGTGTGTGTGTGTGTGTGTGTGTGTGTGTGTGTGTGTGTGTGTGTGTGTGTGTGTGTGTGTGTGTGTGTGTGTGTGTGTGTGTGCCTGCCTGCCTGCCTGCCTGCGTGCCCATGAAAAAGAGAGCCTCTACTCACCCCCTTCTCTCTCCCAGCTCTGATTACTGCTGTTTTGGCAGCTGACTCTAAGTAATGGACGCCTGGCCTGTCAGGGAAATTTGTAGCTGTCTCTTTTACAGAGGCTCTTCATTCCAATCAGCAACTGTCACCTCAGCCTGCATGTCTCATTATTAATGACCACTGGCCAAGAAGTGCAGCAACCCAGTAGACTGAGGCCAGCAGAAAAACAAAGGCCCTCTGGTTAAACCAACGGTACAAGTCAAAGACATTGTAACATGGAAGCAGTTAGTTTGCTCAGTGTGTTTGTTTCCACGTAGATCTACAGTAGGATGATGTAATGTCAGGTGATATACTCTGGTTTCCACACCTGATATTTGGTCAAGACCGAGGAGTTCATCGCTGAACAATGTCCTTCGTGAATCCTTATCTGATGTGATTGTTATAGTAAATCTAAGGGTATTCATGAAAGATGTCCTTCGTGAATCCTTATCTGATGTGATTGTTATAGTAAATCTAAGGGTATTAATGAAAGATGTCCTTCGTGAATCCTTATCTGATGTGATTGTTATAGTAAATCTAAGGGTATTCATGAAAGATGTCCTTCGTGAATCCTTATCTGATGTGATTGTTATAGTAAATCTAAGGGTATTCATGAAAGATGTCCTTCGTGAATCCTTATCTGATGTGATTGTTATAGTAAATCTAAGGGTATTAATGAAAGATGTCCTTCGTGAATCCTTATCTGATGTGATTGTTATAGTAAATCTAAGGGTATTAATGAAAGATGGCCTTCGTGAATCCTTATCTGATGTGATTGTTATAGTAAATCTAAGTGTATTAATGAGAGACGGCCTTCGAGGGAGGAGACTAAAAGAAACGTTTGAAAGGCCAACATTTGTGCCTGTGACAGAAAAAGAAACAGTTGAGTAAGCGACTGGCGACTGGTGAGAGTGTTTGTGTGTGTGTGTGTGTGTGTGTGTGTGTGTGTGTGTGTGTGTGTGTGTGTGTGTGTGTGTGTGTGTGCGCGTGCGTACGTGATATGGGGGCCATATTTCGACCAGGACATGGGCCCACAGCTGCACTGTAAATCACTCACCTCCGCTCATCAGGAGGGACCAAAATGGCTGCCATCCTTACCATGAACTAAGGAGGAGGGGGGGGCCTCTGCACCTGCCACTATATAACAAACACCTTTCTTCTCAAGTCCTCTCAACAAGTCACACTTATGGCTAAGAAAGACAAGACACCTAAACAGTACTAGTGTTACTCACTCACAATGGTTTCTAAAACCCCCACAACAGTTTCTAAAACCCCCACAATGATGTGGATTTATCATTGTGCATTATCACAATACTATGACACTAATGTTTTCAGAATTCCATACACTTGACAATCATGGACTATCACATGAGACACTGTTAATTAAATGTATCCTGATTGGTGCATTCAACTATGTAGCACAAAACACTTCCTGTCCATTTCCTGAATCAAGCTTAGCTTTTAGGAGAGCTGAAATGAGTTGTAAATGATACATAACACCATACCCTTGAAAACGTGTCACAGGGCAGTTTAATCCCCTACAGGCCTCAAATTCAAATCTGGACGTCAAAGCCAGTTCCACTGCTTTTGTTCATTCTTCCCCTCTAATCAGGGACTGATTTAGATGTGGCACACCAGGTGGGCGCCATTAACTATCAAGTAGAACAGAAGACCAGCAGTCCCCGGGACCTCGTGGGGTGATATTTGAATTCCCCTGCCCTACAGGTATAGAGGGCTCTGTAATTGACTTCTACTAATCTGATAATACATACACACCTACTCATTCAAGGGTTTTTCTTTATTTTTACAATGTTCTACATTGTAGAATAATGGTGAAGACATATATAGAATATATTTTGATTTGTTTAACACTTTTGTTGGTTACTACATGATTCCATATGTGTTATTTCATAGTTTTGATGTCTTTACTATTATTCTACAATGTGGAAAATAGTAAAAATAAAGAAAAACCCTTGAATGAGTAGGTGTGTCCAAACTTTAGACTGGTACTGTATACGTCAACTGAAGTTGACATATACACATTTAGGTATTGCAATGCATTATGGTATTTAGGCATGTGGGTTGCTCATTTGCGGTGGAATCTTCAAAATAATTGGAGTCCTTGTTAGTACAAAGGCTCATTAGATAACGACGTTTACATTTTTAGGAAGTCTTTTATCATTTCAATTCCACTCTAGCTTCCTCATACTATTGTACTCAGTTTTGTTCCTTTCCTCTAGCCGAATGTTTTGTAATGAGTTTCAATAGAGCAGAACTAGAGTTCACCCACATCAACGTTACGCCTACCAAACATCAATACTGGTACTTTATCTACATGGGGTTAAGGACACTGAAAACACGGTCTGGTAAAATAAGAGGAAAGAGACAAACAGGTCTGTCTGGAGAATGTGTTCTACTGCTGACAGACCATACGTTTGTGGGGAATCTGTTATAATGCTGACAGACCATACATTTGTGGGGAATCTGTTCTAATGCTGACAGACCATACATTTGTGGGGAATCTGTTCTAATGCTGACAGACCATACGTTTGTGGGGAATCTGTTATAATGCTGACAGACCATACATTTGTGGGGAATCTGTTCTAATGCTGACAGACCATACATTTGTGGGGAATCTGTTCTAATGCTGACAGACCATACGTTTGTGGGGAATCTGTTCTAATGCTGACAGACCATACGTTTGTGGGGAATCTGTTATAATGCTGACAGACCATACGTTTGTGGGGAATCTGTTCTAATGCTGACAGACCATACGTTTGTGGGGAATCTGTTCTAATGCTGACAGACCATACATTTGTGGGGAATATGTTCTAATGCTGACAGACCATACGTTTGTGGGGAATCTGTTCTAATGCTGACAGACCATACATTTGTGGGGAATATGTTCTACTGCTGACAGACCATACATTTGTGGGGAATCTGTTCTAATGCTGACAGACCATACATTTGTGGGGAATATGTTCTAATGCTGACAGATCATACGTTTGTGGGGAATCTGTTATAATGCTGACAGACCATACATTTGTGGGGAATCTGTTCTAATGCTGACAGACCATACGTTTGTGGGGAATCTGTTCTAATGCTGACAGACCATACGTTTGTGGGGAATCTGTTATAATGCTGACAGACCATACGTTTGTGGGGAATCTGTTCTAATGCTGACAGACCATACATTTGTGGGGAATCTGTTCTAATGCTGACAGACCATAGGGGCACATAGGGTGATTGTTTGTGGGGAATGTGTTAATGCTGACAGACCACGTAGGGTGATTGTTTGTGGGGAATGTGTTAATGCTGACAGACCACGTAGGGTGATTGTTTGTGGGGAATGTGTTAATGCTGACAGACCACGTAGGGTGATTGTTTGTGGGGAATGTGTTAATGCTGACTGACCATAGGGGCACGTAAGGTGATTGTGGTGGATGTGGTGCATACGAGATAGAGTCTAGCAATTAGAGATCCTTGTAGTCAGCTTGTGAGTGGTGATAAGATACAAACATTTCTACAAAAGTCTTAGTAGAAATATACTTTTTTTATTTATTTAACCTTTATTTAATAGGCAAGTCAGTTAAGAACAAATCCTTATTTGCAATGACGGCCTAGGAACAGTGGGTTAACTGCCTTGTTCAGGGGCATAACGACAGATTTTTACCTTTTATCAACTCAGGGATTCGATCCAGCAACCTTTCAATTACTGGCCCAACGCTCTAACCACTAGGCTACCTGTCTCTAACCACTAGACTACCTGTCTCTAACCACTAGGCTACCTGTCTCTAACCACTAGGCTACCTGTCTCTAACCACTAGGCTACCTGTCTCTAACCACTAGACTACCTGTCTCTAACCACTAGGCTACCTGTCTCTAACCACTAGGCTACCTGTCTCTAACCACTAGGCTACCTGTCTCTAACCACTAGGCTACCTGTCTCTAACCACTAGGCTACCTGTCTCTAACCACTAGGCTACCTGTCTCTAACCACTAGGCTACCTGTCTCTAACCACTAGGCTACCTGTCTCTAACCACTAGGCTACCTGTCGCCACAGACATCTTTATTTAAATGGCTTTAATCCTTTGTGTAAATACTTGGTTTTAAAATGTTTTTTAGGTTGAGTATCCAGAATGAAGGTGGTGATTATAAGGTCTGCATTTGTTCACTGATCTGTCGATGGATTATCACAACCTACAATTAGGCTTTTTACCATTGATTACCTCACAGAAAATGTTAAATGACACAATTAAGCATTGTATTAAGCCAAGTAATAAAGGCCTCATCGTAGGGTTAAACCCTTCCTTATGGGTTTAAATCTACAAATGAACATCCATCACACTTTTGAGTGACTTTCTGTTAAATTGTTAAATCCAAGAAGTCACTTCCGTTCATTGTAATTGTTGTATTTCTTTGTGTGTTTACCTGCAGTGGAGCGGTCGGTCTGTGTGGGCCGCTCCTCCCACTGCCAAGTAATCACTCATTAGATAGAGCAAGGCGCTGTTTTGGCAACCGCCGCCTACCAGCAGCCAAACAAACTCTCATTTAATAATAGAAAACAAGACGAGAACAAGACGAGAGAGGGGGGAGGAGGGAGCAGGGGGCAGATGATAATCTGTGTGGGTACAACAGCAAACCCTCCTCTAGAGGGGACTCGCCACGGTTCAGTGAGATCAGTCAACAACCGGGGCGCATTCCAGCGTGCTTCCTAGCGTTTGTGTTTATCAGTGGTTTTGGGTGTGTGTGTTTGTGTGAGCGGCAGTGATGCATGGCCAGATAGCACATACCATGTTTCTATGGAATATCGCTTTAAATTGAGTGGCCATTTATGTGTGTGTGTGTGTGTGTGTGTGTGTGTGTGTGTGTGTGTGTGTGTGTGTGTGTGTGTGTGTGTGTGTGTGTGTGTGTGTGTGTGTGTGTGTGTGGTGTGTGTGTGTGTGTGTGTGTGTGGTACTCACAGCAGACAGAGCAGTGTGTTTTTCTTCAGGGGCGTTGGTGACCTCAGCTGACGCGGGCCAGGAAGTGGTGTGCGACCATTGCTCGTCATCTGCATGGGAGTGGCCAAGAAGGGTGTGAGTGTGTGTGAACGCGCACACATGTACTGGGAATCACGCTCACACAAAACAGTTATGGTGTCTTTCCCTTCAGCCATGTTGTGAAAATCACAACAACTCACTCACCTCTCTGACACCTCAATCACTCCATTTTTCAACAACCATTTTCCTCAGCCATTGAAACCAATGCTTTACGACAGAGCTCAGTATCCGACTACATTGAAAAAAAGAGACATTCTTCCCCTGTAGGCCCAGGGCCACTCAGAGGTCAGGGTCACTCAGAGGTCACGCAGCAGGCTAATGAGAGAGTTATGTGGAGAGAGAACATACTCAGAAAGAGCCAGCAGGAGGGCAAGTCTGGACAGGTCCTCTGGGAGGGAAACTAGTGTAGGTGGAGAGAGCAGGGAGGACAGGTAAGGGGAAGGTTAGACTGCAGGGAGGACAGGTAAGGGGAAGGTTAGACTGCAGGGAGGACAGGTAAGGGGAAGGTTAGACTGCAGGGAGGACAGGTACGGTGAAGGTTAGACTGCAGGGAGGACAGGTAAGGGGAAGGTTCGACTGCAAGGAGGAAAGGTACGGGGAAGGTTAGACTGCAGGGAGGACAGGTAAGGGGAAGGTTAGACTGCAGGGAGGACAGGTGAGAGAGAAGGAGGTCTATTTATGGTGAATGGCTTTCCTCTGATGTACAACATTAAGCTAATTTTGTTAACCAATCATTAATCTACTTATACTCTGAGATTGTACCCCAAACAATAACTGTTAGGTCTTACCATGATACCTTACCAAGTACCATAGCCAAGACCTTCCAGACCACACAGTGTACTGTGGGTATTATGCATATACATGATTGAACATATCGCATGTACACATTAAACCCACTCACCTTGAATGAATCCATGTACAACTCAAATGTATGCCAGAAGGCTCTGTCAGTGCTGTGAGCCAGCGTTTGATTGATTTACAAGTGATGTTTTGCCAATTCCTTAATGTGTTGTGAATTACAAAAGGGGAAACAAGATGGCCCTCTCTGGAGAGCTGTTCCTGTGGCCGACCAACGATAACGTTTAACAGGTGTTTCAGTTTGTTATCTTCAGTCAGTATAGTTGACTGTGTGACTAATAATAATATCTATTCACTTCAGCTTTACCTCCCTCTGCTAGTCAGCTGAGTGGAGAGGAGGAACAGCTGGATGTGGTTTTATTCTCACTCACTCACCCTCACACACTCACTCACTCACTCACACACTCACACACTCACTCACTCACTCCACACTCACTCACTCACTCACACACTCACACACTCACTCACTCACTCACTCACACACTCACACACTCACTCACTCACTCCACACTCACTCACACACTCACTCACTCACTCACACACTCACTCACTCACTCCACACTCACTCACACACTCACACACTCACTCCACACTCACTCACACACTCACACACTCACTCACTCACTCACTCACTCACTCACTCACATTCGTGGTGAGACACACACACAGACAGATACAAGTCAGGTTTGGTTTGGGTCTGTTTGTGCACAGCTGAGATGACGTTACAAGGCCAACAGTAAGAAAGTCCTGGCAGGTCGTACCTTCAGGGAGGAGAGGAGGACTGGAAGAAGGGAGGAGGAGGAGAGAGGAAAGGGTGTGGGGCCCTCCAGACTTGTGTAACCTGTGGTTTGCACCATGTCGACATGACAGAACAGAACCACCTCATGGTTGGAGGTACAGTATCTCACGTTTCATCAGAGTAACCCTAGCTGCTCTTCACCACACACACACACAGACACAGACACAGACACACACACACAGACACACACAGACACAGACACACACACACACACGCACGCACACACGCACGCACGTGCACACACACACACACACACACCTCTTTGCACCTCCACTCCGTACACACACAGCTCCTTCATCCCCAAAAACCACACCAGCACCCTCCACACCCCTCCTTTTCACACTCTGTCTCCCCTCCCAGATTTCAGGAATTACACACTGTCGTCTATAATTTGTAGAATGTATGCCTGGCTGCCTCTGGCTGGAGCAGAGAGCTAGTGATAATAAGGTCAATATAAATTCATTATAGTATCAGTTGACGCAGCAGACAGCAGAAGAGTGTATGTCTGTGGCAGTGGTCATCTCCACAGGGCTGGAGAGTGGAGGAAGGATAGGTGGGTTGAAGTGTATGTCTGTGGCAGTGGTCATCTCCACGGGACTGGAGAGTGGAGGAAGGATAGGTGGGTTGAAGTGTATGTCTGTGGCAGTGGTCATCTCCACGGGACTGGAGAGTGGAGGAAGGATAGGTGGGTTGAAGTGTATGTCTGTGGCAGTGGTCATCTCCACGGGGCTGGAGAGTGGAGGAAGGATAGGTGGGTTGAAGTGTATGGCAGCTGGCCCCGCCTCCTGCACAAGGCCAACCAGAAAACTCCTCTCTTATGCATTGTCCGGGTTCCTCCGTGATTTAACTAATCCTCATCACTCTCTTATCCAGAGGTTGTCAGGGGACCAGCAGAACCAGCTTTCATTGGTTGCCAGCGCTACATAATTAATGCTGTCTGTGTCATCAAACTGTTTTTCCTGTTATCTCTCCTCCTGTTATCTCTCCTAAATGTTGCCAGAGAGAACAAGATGGTTGTTGGGTTTCGGGGCTCGACCACAGTGTTGTCCTTCTGGAATGGGTGTAATAAATGTCTGTCTGGGTCTTTATTCCTGTGACTGAGCGTGGTGGTTTCAGATGGTAATTTAACCTTTATTTAAGCAGGCAAGTCAGTTTTAAATTAAGAACAAATTCTTATTTACAATGACGGCCTACCCCGGGCGACACTGGGCCAATTGTGCGTCGCATTATGGGACTCCCAATCACAGCTGGATGTGATACAGCCTGGATTTGAACCAGGGACTGCAGTGACACCTCTTGCACTGAGATGCAGTGTTTTAGACTAGTGCACTACACTGGTGGTCAGGGTGTATACACATACTGAGTATTCATAGATAGATATGGGACACACACACACACACACACACACACACACACACACACACACACACACACACACACACACACACACACACACACACAGTCACACGGTGTTACCAGATATGTGAATGTGTTCATGTCCTTCCTGATATATGTTACTGTTGCATACAGTAACATACACCTCCTTTCTCTTCCTGGTCTCTCTGCAGTGTCCCTCTATCTCCTTCCCTCCCCTCTGCATTAACACTTCTTCAAATGAAGGCTGCTCTTTGGCCCTCACATTTATCCGGCAGCTTCCCCACCACACCACACCCCACCACACCACACCACACCACACCACACCGGCCGCCAGGAGACGGATAACATTACAGTGACAAATCCATCTCTTCCACTTGCCTTTGTGTCTCCGTCCAAACAGTCCCTGTCAGTGGTTTTATGAGAGGGATTACCCATAATCCTCAGAGTCATCTGGACGCCTGCAGTCCCTGTCCCACAGTCCTCTGGGCTCCCATGGTGCCGAGTGGCTGGAAACTTCCTCAGCAGCCAGCCAATCAGCTGTCCTAATGAAGATTAGCATGGCAACGACATTGTAATCAGACTGGCTGGATCTCTTCGCATCTTAGTCAGGGGCCATTGCTGGAAATAAGAGCCTGTTATTGGGCACTCTACAGAGTAATATAAATACACGGTCCAGTACAGTATTGAATATAAATGTATTTTTATTGACAGTACCGTAATAGATTGGGGTTATAATGTGTTATTTCTATTGACAGTACTGTAATGGATTGGGGTTATAATGTGGTATTTCTATTGACAGTACCGTAATAGATTGGGGTTATAATGTGTTATTTCTATTGACAGTACCGTAATAGATTGGGGTTATAATGTGGTATTTCTATTGACAGTACCGTAATAGATTGGGGTTATAATGTGGTATTTCTATTGACAGTACCGTAATAGATTGGGGTTATAATGTGGTATTTCTATTGACAGTACCGTAATAGATTGGGGTTATAATGTGTTATTTCTATTGACAGTACTGTAATGGATTGGGGTTATAATGTGTTATTTCTATTGACAGTACTGTAATGGATTGGGGTTATAATGTGTTATTTCTATTGACAGTACTGTAATAGATTGGGGTTATAATGTGGCATTTCTATTGACAGTACTGTAATAGATTGGGGTTATAATGTGGTATTTTTATTGACAGTACCGTAATAGATTGGGGTTATAATGTGGTATTTCTATTGACAGTACCGTAATAGATTGGGGTTATAATGTGTTATTTCTATTGACAGTACTGTAATGGATTGGGGTTATAATGTGTTATTTCTATTGACAGTACTGTAATAGATTGGGGTTATAATGTGGCATTTCTATTGACAGTACCGTAATAGATTGGGGTTATAATGTGGTATTTCTATTGACAGTACTGTAATAGATTGGGGTTATAATGTGGTATTTTTATTGACAGTACTGTAATAGATTGAGGTTATAATGTGGTATTTTTATTGACAGTACTGTAATAGATTGGGGTTATAATGTGTTATTTCTATTGACAGTACTGCAATGGATTGGGGTTATAATGTGTTATTTCTATTGACAGTACTGCAATGGATTGGGGTTATAATGTGTTATTTCTATTGACAGTACTGTAATAGATTGGGGTTATAATGGGGTATTTCTATTGACAGTACCGTAATAGATTGGGGTTATAATGTGTTATTTTTTATTGACCTTACTGTAGTGGATTGGGTTTATAATGTGTTACTCGGTAGGGTCATAATTGTTTTGGACAGTTCCGAGCTGTATTGCTGACAGCTGCTCTTGGGCTCAGGTTTGGGGCTGGATGCAAGCAGGCTGTTAGGAGGGCTGTCAGCTGAGGGACAATAGAACGGTAGACTGGAGCCCTTCTCCCTGAAGGAGAACAAATCTTCCCTGTCAGAAAGAGACAGCGCAGAAAACTGCATCCCGGGCCCTGACAATACACTCTTAACAGCTATGTCTTCTGGCCCTGGCCTGTGAAAAATTCCCCATTCGGTCATGCATGAATGAGTCTGAATTGGCCCTGAAATGTGGATTTATGAAATGTGAGGGAAAATGCTGAATGATACTGAGGACTTTGAATGGAGCTGTGTAGCTGTTTTGGATGTTAATGGTTTGGTAATGATTCTGAGTGGAACAGGTGGCTGTCAAGGAATCTGCAAGGGAACAGAATGTCAGGAGGGAACCAATCTGATGACGTCACTCTCGGAGGGGGAAGACTAATGCCCATGCTCTCAATTGAGACGGCCGTGTGCCGAGCCACAAGCTGGGCCAAATGAAATTAAGGGAACACGGAAACGTTTACCGAGAGGTTGGTTTAGGCAGCGATGTCTGTGTGGGACTCAACAAAAATCAATTTGCCAACTTCCAAATCTAGTCCATGATTAATGAGAGGTTAATTTCATGGTCGGAGCGTCAATTTCCTCTCCCAAAATGAGATCTATTCCCCGATGCTAGCAGACTGGTGGAATATATAAATGTTCTGAAACTTTTGGGAACTTACATGATATGTCTTTCCACCACACATTGCCCTTGCTCTTTCTCTCTCAACCCGTGGGAGGGCGAGGGAAGAGGGGGAAAAGGTTCTTAGATCAGGTTGTATCCTGTTTAATATTAAATCCTGCACCTTCAGAAAGTATTCACAACCCCTTGTGTTACAACCCCTTGTGTTACAACCCCTTGTGTTACAACCCCTTGTGTTACAACCCCTTGTGTCACAACCCCTTGTGTTACAACCCCTTGTGTTACAACCCCTTGTGTTACAACCCCTTGTGTTACAACCCCTTATGGTACAACCCCTTGTGTTATAACCCCTTGTGTTACAACCCCTTGTGTTACAACCCCTTGTGTTATAACCCCTTGTGTTATAACCCCTTGTGTTACAACCCCTTGTGTCACAACCCCTTGTGTTACAACCCCTTGTGTTACAACCCCTTGTGTCACAACCCCTTGTGTTACAACCCCTTGTGTTACAACCCCTTGTGTTACAACCCCTTGTGTTACTACCCCTTGTGTTACAACCCCTTGTGTCACAACCCCTAGTGTCACAACCCCTTATGGTACAACCCCTTGTGTTATAACCCCTTGTGTTACAACCCCTTGTGTTATAACCCCTTGTGTTATAACCCCTTGTGTTACAACCCCTTGTGTTATAACCCCTTGTGTTACAACCCCCTGTGTTACAACCCCTTGTGTTACAACCCCTTGTGTTACAACCCCTTGTGTTATAACCCCTTGTGTTATAACCCCTTGTGTTACAACCCCTTGTGTTATAACCCCTTGTGTTATAACCCCCTGTGTTACAACCCCCTGTGTTATAACCCCTTGTGTTACAACCCCTTGTGTTACAACCCCTTGTGTTACAACCCCTTGTGTTACAACCCCTTGCGTCACAACCCCTTGTGTCACTACCCCTTGTGTCACAACCCCTTGTGTCACAACCCCTTGTGTTACAACCCCTTGTGTCACACCCCCTTGTGTCACAACCCCTTGTGTCACAACCCCCTGTGTTACAACCCCTTGTGTTACAACCCCTTGTGTTACAACCCCTTGTGTTATAACCCCTTGTGTTATAACCCCTTGTGTTACAACCCCTTGTGTTACAACCCCTTGTGTTATAACCCCTTGTGTTATAACCCCTTGTGTTATAACCCCTTGTGTTACAACCCCTTGTGTTACAACCCCTTGTGTTACAACCCCTTGTGTTATAACCCCTTGTGTTACAACCCCTTGTGTTATAACCCCTTGTGTTACAACCCCTTGTGTTACAACCCCTTGTGTTATAACCCCTTGTGTTACAACCCCTTGTGTTACAACCCCTTGTGTTACAACCCCTTGTGTTACAACCCCTTGTGTTACAACCCCTTGTGTTATAACCCCTTGTGTTACAATCCCTTGTGTTATAACCCCTTGTGTTACTACCACTTGTGTTACTACCCCTTGTGTTACAACCCCTTGTGTTACAACCCCTTGTGTTACAACCCCTTGTGTCACAACCCCTTGTGTCACTACCCCTTGTGTCACAACCCCTTGTGTCACAACCCCTTGTGTTACAACCCCTTGTGTCACACCCCCTTGTGTCACAACCCCTTGTGTCACAACCCCCTGTGTTACAACCCCTTGTGTTACAACCCCTTGTGTTACAACCCCTTGTGTTATAACCCCTTGTGTTATAACCCCTTGTGTTACAACCCCTTGTGTTACAACCCCTTGTGTTATAACCCCTTGTGTTATAACCCCTTGTGTTATAACCCCTTGTGTTACAACCCCTTGTGTTACAACCCCTTGTGTTACAACCCCTTGTGTTACAACCCCTTGTGTTATAACCCCTTGTGTTACAACCCCTTGTGTTATAACCCCTTGTGTTACAACCCCTTGTGTTACAACCCCTTGTGTTATAACCCCTTGTGTTACAACCCCTTGTGTTACAACCCCTTGTGTTACAACCCCTTGTGTTACAACCCCTTGTGTTACAACCCCTTGTGTTATAACTCCTTGTGTTACAATCCCTTGTGTTATAACCCCTTGTGTTACTACC
>NC_092172.1:39084609-39124478 GCF_045791955.1 Oncorhynchus clarkii lewisi | reverse complement strand
AGAGCCAGATAGATGCAGTGTACATGGTGGATGCAGAGCCAGATAGATGCAGTGTACATGGTGGATGCTGGATGCAGAGCCAGATAGATGCAGTGTACATGGTGGATGCTGGATGCAGAGACAGATATATGCAGTGTACATGGTGGATGCAGAGCCAGATAGATGCAGTGTACATGGTGGATGCAGAGCCAGATAGATGCAGTGTACATGGTGGATGCAGAGCCAGATAGATGCAGTGTACATGGTGGATGCTGGATGCAGAGACAGATATATGCAGTGTACATGGTGGATGCTGGATGCAGAGACACATAGATGCAGTGTACATGGTGGATGCTGGATGCAGAGACATATATATGCAGTGTACATGGTGGATGCTGGATGCAGAGACAGATATATGCAGTGTACATGGTGGATGCTGGATGCAGAGCCAGATAGATGCAGTGTACATGGTGGATGCAGAGCCAGATAGATGCAGTGTACATGGTGGATGCAGAGCCAGATAGATGCAGTGTACATGGTGGATGCAGAGCCAGATAGATGCAGTGTACATGGTGGGATGCAGAGACACATAGATGCAGTGTACATGGTGGATGCAGAGCCAGATAGATGCAGTGTACATGGTGGATGCTGGATGCAGAGACAGATATATGCAGTGTACATGGTGGATGCTGGATGCAGAGCCAGATAGATGCAGTGTATATGCTGGATGCAGAGACAGATAGATGCAGTGTACATAATGGATGCTGGATGCAGAGCCAGATAGATGCAGTGTATATTCAGATGCAGTGTACATAATGGATGCTGGATGCAGAGACAGATAGAAGCAGTGTATATGCTGGATGCAGAGCCAGATAGATGCAGTGTAAATAATGGATGCTGGATGCAGAGCCAGATAGATGCAGTGTATATTCTGGATGCAGAGCCAGATAGAAGCAGTGTAAATAATGGATGCTGGATGCAGAGCCAGTCATCTCTGAGATCATGAAAGGAGACAAGGATCAGAACAAGGAGATCAGAACAAGGAAACCAGTTTACAGTATGGGAACACATCGTTTCTCCCCCTGAAACTGGACAGACAGACTCTGACTCTCAGAGCTTGTTTGGTGGTGGTGCTGCTGGATGTTTGCATGGTTTCAGTTTCCTCTCAGCGGGCCGTGTGATGAAACTGTGTAACCCCCACTAACCCCCACTAAGCCCTGGATGGGGTTATCAGCTGCCTCTCCAGGGGGGAGCTAAAGAGAAGTGTTGCCGGGGCCAATGCATTCCACCCGTGACATCATCAAATCCTGACAGCCTCCGCACTCCACTCCGTTAACTCTCCGTTGTCAACAACTGATTGAGGGTCAGTTCTCGGCCACCCTACTTCTAATCGGTCACCACTGTGAGCTGAACAGCTGAACTGGCCCATGGCCAGTTGATAAGCATGTGCAAACACGTTTCGCCCCTTGCATTAGCGCCGGGTATCAGCATGGTGGCAGCATAGCCAAAGACCTTCAGCGGCGCATGGAGGGAGACACTCCACACACACTTCCCGTTCCTGTGATGAGACGACCCCAACTCTGAGAGGTAATTAAAGGAGTGTTTAACCTCATCTGGGCTTTTATGACATGATGGACTGCGGAGTGACGACACTTTGGAGTGGCGGTCTGTCCAAGTGTCCTACACGATACTCTCCGGCAGCGCTGTTACACACACACACAGTAGAGACCCTTCTGTCTTCTGATTAGGCCTTGCTGTCGAATGCGCTAAGTGGGCTGCCACCACACAGGAGAGGGGCTTAAGAGGGTGGCGGCTGGTCTGCTGTTTGAGCTGGGCACCAACCATGTGGAAGAGATAGGAGAGAGATGTGTGTGAGAGAGCGAGAGAGAGAGAGAGAGAGAGAGAGAGAGAGAGAGAGAGAGAGAGAGAGAGAGAGAGAGAGAGAGAGAGAGAGAGAGAATGGGCCTTGGTGCAGCTCTCCAGACCAGCGATGAGTGGACCATGAAGTTAGGAGGGGTGTGAAAAAAACCTGATAGCAGGATGGAAGCACTCAATGAAGTCAACATGCAACAACAAAAATAAACCCCTGACAACAGCATTGCTTTTAAGAGGGCAGCTTGAAATTATCAGAGCTAGAGGCCGTTGGCTGTGTGTGTGTGTGTGTGTGTGTGTGTGTGTGTGTGTGTGTGTGTGTGTATGTCAGCGGGCTTGAGTTGTCAATGATGGGACAAGAAGAAGGGGTGTAGAGGAAGCTTCCTCTAACTAACAGGCTACTGGGGGAGTGGGGCACTGCTCTGATTGAGCCGTATCAACAGCACTAGTGTGTGTGTGTGTGTGTGTGTGTGTGTACTGCACTATGCTTGTGGGTGGTCTACATGATAAATACTAGGTCTTTGATCGCCTCACCAGATATTAGTGGTGATAACAATAGCTACAGTCATTATCCTTGTGCATTACAGATCTTCCTCATTTGTGATCCCAACTCCCTGGAGATGCTTGGGCGGTCTGAGATTACCGCATGGAATAGTTGGTCATTAGTCGCTATTGATCGACACAAATGATAGCCTTTGGGATAGCCGTTGGGCCGGGGGTCATGTGCCTGGCAAGTCTGGACGTTAACTGATGACCCGTGAACTGCCGGACCAGTTGTTTTTACCCCAGGTGAAGTTCCCTTCTCCTTTATCGCTCCCCTGCAAAACTCACACATCTCCATTCTCTAGCCCCAGGCCTTAGGGGAATTGGTGCTGGGGCTTGTTCCCTTGGAAACCCCTGGTAATGACCTCACCAGTCTGGTGACCTGTGGAGAGAGAGAGAGAGAGTAATCTGAAGATGAGACCAGGGAAAGAGACAGAGATACCAGTGATATGTCAAGCTGTACCCAAATACTGAGAAGATCACTCAATATCTAATACCATTTGACCGATCCAGATGTATTAGTCATGTTTTCTAGGGACAAAGCTGGATAAACAGAGATAATATGATTGCCAAAATATGGGATGGTAAACAACAGGGTGTGTGTACGTGTGTATGTATCCATTTGTGTATCTGTGTGTTTGTTTGTGAGTATAATCATTTTATGTGTGTGTTTCTGAGTGGGAGTATTTGTTTGGGTATGTGTTTCTACACACTCTCTCTCTCTCGCTCACACACAGATTAGCTCCATCAATCCTTCAGCATATAGACTGCCTTTGGCTTTGTGTGTCTATGGAACTTCTGCCTCCTCTTTTTAGCTGTGCCCCCTACCGTGTCACCGGGGGCTGTCAAATGGGGGGTGAGAAAACCTGTTTGCGCTGCATTGAGGCCTAATTGATCCCTGAGGCCGTGGAGTTAAGCTCTTCTCAACATTGCTTGACTCCACAATGACTCGTCTGGGAGGGAGACAACACCTGCTGGCTCACACCAGGGTGTTCCAATGACAGGCAAGACAGAGGGGGGAGGCCTCATCTGTAAGGACAGTAAAGGGAGGCCTCATCTGTCTTTCACATACAGATGTAAGGGACAACTTACCGAATGTTGGTCTGCCGTTCCTCTGTCGCTCGTCTGCTGTTCGTTCGGTCGTCTGTCTACTGACATTTTCACGAGATTCTACAGTTAGAATTCGGTTTGCAAATTACAGACAGCACTCTGTTCAGAAGTGCTAAGTACTCTCGGCCGACAAACGCTACCGGTGTGTCTGTGCCTTAAGGGGATTGGGAAAGGGAGAAAGAGGGGAGTCTTTACAATGGGCCTTGTTCCACAGGTGTGGGGATTGTTACGCGTTCACCGCAGGGGCTATTGAACTGCCTGCCAGGCTGGATGGGACCCAGGGGGACATGCTGGAAAAACAGGAAGAGATCAGGTGAGCCAAGGAGGTGGAGAAAGGGAAAGAAAGAGAGCAAGCCGTGTGCTGAGAGGAGAAGGGGTGGTGACAGACATGTCCCAAACACACCCTCAGTCCTGCTCAACCACCCCGTGATTAGCATACCTTTGAGTAGGATCCATAAAAATGAAAGCCAAAGCTATTGAACGCCTGAAGCTTTCAATGTAAAGACGTTTTGCAACAACGGTGTGCACCAAGCGTTGGAAAAGCGGCCGCATTCTAAAGTGGATGTGTGGGTGTCGAGTGAGAATGTGTCGGCTCTCCAGCACCCGTACCCCCGCCCCCTCGCTCTCTGCGTTGCCGGCGGCGATAGCAGGGGTTGGCACTCCGGTATCGTCTCTGGCAAGTGGGTGAGGTGCTCCACCACCGTCACACACCAGCTCCCTTTCACACTCCAGCTGGAGGACAGGAGGGTCACTTTGTTGACCTGCTTTTAAAGCCCCACCACTTGGACAGTAATCACCAAAAATAACACAGGCGCTCTAAAGAGCCTAACGCCCATTGGCCTGTGAATCGAGTCACACAACCAGCACTCCCAGAATGACTGTATTAATCACCAGCAACAACAGAGGTGAACCCTTTTGAAAGCATACATATTCAACTGCATTATGCTAAAAAGTCATTGAACGACCTGGCGCCGGGGCCCTGTGTGTTTCGATATCAAACCAGAGGAGGGGGTAAACAATAGCGTGCAAATAAATCAAATATGGCCGCCCAAGCCTCTGCAGTGCCAATAGAACTATTGAAATATAAAACTCATCCCCATATAAATGACATTGTGTTGAAGTGACAAACCCCATGATAGGCCCCAATTCTACTCTATCACACAATTTGACAGTTTATAAAAAATAACTGACAAAGGGATTCATTAGTAAAACAAAAAAGAGGTCAATTGTATCTGGGCATCTTGAACGTGTGAGACTTTGCACTTTGACCTCTCATTGGAGAATGTTATTGCAATCTGAAAAGTGGCTCGCTGAGAGAAAAATGAACATCCGAGTGAGCCGACCCCCTATACCAGCTAGAATCGAGAGTCTTCTCTTGCTCTGTGTGTCTCCTGAAGCAGCAGGCCCCATCTGAACCGAGGGCAGCTATTGATTCCTCTAACGATGTGGGAAAGAGCTCATTGTGACAGAGTTTTTCCAGGAGCCTCTTGTCCCCGTTTACCTTTAGTGCCTTAACGAATTGGCCTGATAGGCAGCTGTGTTTTCAAAAGGCTTACACGCCACAGGTTTCTTCGGAGAGGACGGCCTCTTTCATGGCAGGATTAGAGGCAAACCCATCAGCCCCAGATAGGATTCTCTGAAGGGAAATTCCTCAAGAACTGGCTTCACTTTTTGCGGCGTCTGTTTGTGAAATCTGGCCGTGTAAGATGAACAAATAGAGTCTCTCTGGAGGTTGTTTTTTTATATAGGGATTTGATACAATCCGCACAGTGCACAGCCTTTGTAAAACATTTTTGGCAGCGAGGGCTTTGATAATGCTACTCCTTGTGTTTTTAAGATATGGCTAAGTGGCTGTTGATGTCAGAGAATGAGAATTGCAGAATGGTAATTGGCTCCGTTCCCCTAGTTCGCTCGACAGCAGCATTCGAACCAATGCGGGCCTGGGGCTTCTGCCAAAAGCCTCCATCTTTATTTTTTCCCCTCCCTCCCTCGCTCACTTTTTTTTTTTGTTTGGCGACACTGCTCATGTCTGCATTTGTCCCTTTTGATAAGACCCTTTCATCCTGTTTGCATTGATTACTGGCTGACGAGTCACCCTGATACACTCGGGGCCCTATTCAGGCCGGCCTCGCTGCACACTGGGCCCATTGTGGCCAGGAATGTGTCTCCTTTCAGGGCCTGAGCCCGCCTATGAAAGCATGTCAATAATCCTGAGACAGCGGTGCTCCACAATACCCCGACTCGCCATGGAAATAAGGCCCTCATTTTCCGCTCCACTAAGGGGAGAGTGCTGGCTGGATAGGAGAGAGCAGACGGATGAACGCGAAACATCAAACCCCCAGCTCACCATCCCTGCTTCTGGGTGGGGGGGCGATAGCCTAGCTAAAACGGCATAATGCTAGCATTTAGCTAAATTAAATTGTGAGAGTGTATTGTGTGTGCTCTTGTAAAAACTGGATCCAAAGTTCCCATTTGGTTACGTAATAAAAATTGTGAGAAATCTTGCATGAGTTAACGTAGCCCATTCTGCACTTCACAACTGAGGTCTCAATAAAAAAAAAAATTAAAAACCTTTTGGACCTCATTTCAGGAAGTATCAGTTCTGAGATGACGGTAGTAGTGGCTGGAAGGAACCAGCAGTAGGCTTGGCCGTGAGACTGTGGTTTCGGCACCGGAGGTTTGTTTGAGTAGAGAGCGTAATTCTGCAGGCAGAACAAATGGGATTCTGGTCTTTAGCGGCCACTAAAACCACTGAAAACAGACATCTGTTCTATTAATTTGGGGGCTGGTTTGCGGGGGCCAGGTAGGGCTGTGGGAATCCGATTGTAAGCCTGGAGATGGAGTGAAAGAGGGAGGCCGATCATCGCTCTGCAAAGAATTAAAACCACCTCTGCAAATAGCCCCAGTGTGTGTAGAGCCCCGGGGTGGGAGTTTCACAGCGTCCATGGTTCCAGTGTAAATAAACAGTGCAGAGGTCTGCGAGGGTGGAGGGCCTCTTCTCCTAGAGGTGAAGACCCTGGCCTTTGTTGCCTCCTAATTCAGGCCACTCTTTATTGAGGATGAGGGAAAAGTGGGTCTCTGTGTGTGATATTAGAATGCAAGGTCCACCGTGTGTGTGTGTGTGTGTGTGTGTGTGTGTGATCAAGACTTTCAGGTCTTCTCCATGTTTTGAACTCCAACCACAGCGCACTTATGGCCAGGTAATGTTTTTTGTTGATCGTGGTTTTTTTAATGGAAACTGATCTGGGTTATTTACATAGTTTCTTTCCCATTCTTTAGTAAATTTGGTAGACTAGCAGCACTTTGGCCCAGCTGTACTATTTGGGGCCTTTTATTATGCATTCGACCTCAGCCCAGAGTCTTTATTCCAGCCCTCAACCAGCCCACGTGGGCCAGTCCAAAGTTTACAGTGAGGTAGCCAATGAGGAGTGGTCATTTTCTCCCTCCTTTGAGCGAATGACCCTGCTAGCCTCCCTGAGCGTAAACATCTGAGAGGCATCCAATTAAAGTGGTGATATCTTCAGGCGTTTGAAGGTTCATCTGAAGCAAATGCCGTTAACTTTATAATTTACACTTTAAAATGTATACCATGTTTATTTTTTTCTGCTTTCAGGTCTGCACAGATGTTGTGGTAAAAAAAAAAACGATTTTTCACATAGTGGAAAAGTCAGAATGAAATATTAGTTTGTTAACCATGTATAAAACTAGGTCGTTTTAGTGATGAAAAATATAGGCCCATTCCATATTTGACTTCTAGCATAATTCGCACTACTCTCTAGCGCGATGAATAATTTAGTGATGTTGAGTAAACAGGAGCAATAATTAGGTTCACAGACATGATGTCGACTTTGGTAATAAATCATTACCTTTATTTAGCAAACATGCATATACCCTATATTTACTTTTCTATAAGGCATAAGGCCATGAAGAACACTATCACGACCTCATCCTGCTTGCTTATAGGCTAGCTTTCCAAAAACAAGGGGTTAAACATGCATATACCCTATATTTACTTTTCTATAAGGCCATGAAGAACACTATCACGACCTCATCCTGCTTGCTTATAGGCTAGCTTTCCAAAAACAAGGGATTAAAAATGCATATAAATCTCACATTTTTGTTCTACGGAGGAAAAAAACAAACCCCAATGAAGACAGAAACTGTTGGCTGCAATGAGCCAATGTTAGAGCGAGGTAAATGCTTTGTTTTGCGGTAATACAAATGTATTCGGTGGAGGAGGGGGGAATCAAACTGATATTTAGCCCCTACTAACTCCACCCCCCCACCCTCTTTTGTTTTATGCAAGGCTCTTTTTACCACATGGTAGTGACAGATTGTTTGAGCTGGAAGGAAAAGCCATTCGAAGCTAATTAAGCAGCCATTCCAGGGACTATTTGCAGGCAGGAGGGAGAGAAGCACAGGCATTTGTCAGCGCTGAGCCCCGCGTGGTATTGATTGACAGCATGGGATCCTGACTGACAGCCTTTGCTGCCTCTGGCCAATTGTAAGCGAGGAGGTAAGACAGCTGCACAGCCATTGGATAACGAACAGTGACGGGAAGGGGAGCCCCACGTGGGGCTGAGTATAGCGAGCAACACGTGATAGGCTGACTTCCTCGGGCGCAGACATGTTGTACCTTTCAGCGTTGCCGATATGAAAGCTTGTTGATGGTTAAGGTCTTATTAAAAATGTAGGTCGATCAAATCAGTCTGATCAATGAATACATTTAATCCCCAATTTCTAGTATTCGTGTTAGATTTATGCAAGGGCTATGCTTAGTAAATTCAATCATTCTTAATTAAAGGCTTTCAAAACTACGTGATGGAGCAAATCATTCATTAAACACTACAGTCCTAAATGATTAAGCTATTTGTAGGCTGGATCTTCTAAGATAGCAAATTATAGAACACATACTTTCTTCAGAGCACATTTAATGTGCTTGTGAGTTTCAGATTTCATAAACTGCACTGTAGCCTATTCTAAACGTTTAAATGAGGCAAGTAATTAGCTGATATAGAAAAAGAGTTGCTTAATTGCTAGGACACTTTTTAGTCCAGAAACACAGGCATGCTCAGCATTCCAATTTGATTTTTACATTGTATCTAACATTATATGAGATTTAACCATGTGTACCATGCTGCACATGCCCATGTCTGCATCACATGAGGGATTTAATATATCAATGATTAAAAGTCAAACAGTATATTCTGACATTTGTGGCAGAAACATTTATAATTACCTTTGTTTATTACAAGTTCGTCAGGTGAATACCAGTTTAGATCCAAAATGGCGAAGATATGAAGTCATATATCACAGTCCAATGGGAACACAAGGGTACTATGTACCCCACGTGGGGACATCGCTCTCTGATAGGCTAATGCAGCTAAACTCATTCGGAGAATCCGATTGGCTTGTGAGAGGCCCTCTCGCGGCAGTTGAGTCCTCGTGTCAGTGCACAGTCTGTGTGTGGTACAGCAAGCGTTGGAAAAACTGGGTAAATCGAATGCAAGCAATTGCTTCGTTACAACATCCAACTTTTCTACGATTTAACCTCTTTTAACTTACAAAATTGTATTTGGATTTACTAGAAGACTCGTCAATAATTGCATTTATCCAAGAAAGGCTTTCTTGGAAGTTTTATACGGTCAACAACTCGTTGTAATCGACGGCTCTCCGACGTCGGATCGGAAAGGCATTGTCGAGGCAGGTCGTGCGGCGCCACGAGATCCCCGAAGTTCCAAGGCTCGGCTGGGACAAGGATTCCATGTAACCAGCGATTACTTTTGGATCATTTTTTCATTCTCATAAGGAAGGTTACCAGCCGAGGATTGTGAAAATTCGTTCAACAGAGGGATTATTGCCGTCGTAGGGGAGGGGAATCAATCGAGACAAAGGTAAAGAAGAAGACCCGAGAAGAGCCCGCTAACAAGACGGGTAGCTTTCATGGCTGGGCTACTTTGAAAACAGCAGTGTGTTTTATAACCAAGCTTGGTGGGCTGAATGTCATAATCCCGCAGCCCGCTTCGTCGTATATTCTGTTTTCCAGTTGCGCTCGAACACTGCAGCTCGGCGATCAGCAAATTGTTACATTTGTTGCGAATGCAGATAATACATTGTATCGTGTTTATATATCAACTTTGATTGTAGCGAGGCTGGTCTTTTGGTTTTGGATAAATTGTTACCCGTGCTACGCGCCTATTGTAGTTTTTTTCGTCTGCTAGTGTAGCCTATTATCACTCTAGCGTGAAGGCTTGACACGCCAACAAACCTGTCAAGCAAACCCATTTAGATATCACAATTTCCCAACATGTCGGATAAATATTTGCAAATCGAGAATAGCGGTTTATTATGACATGTATTTTTTGAGAGACGGGCCAGGCGATGATAGTGAGTTAAATTATAGAGGCTATAATCTGCATATGCCATTGACTAAATTCAGCAAGTATTTACTTGCTGTCGTCACGAGCATATTTTGGAGCTATGTGCGTGTTCCGATTGCATACTCCGTTCATTTAGCTAATATCCATTCTGTTCTGCTTTTTTGTTATGTTTGTTTGTGATGGTGAAAGGAAAGGGGCTTAAAATCAACAATAAAGATCGAGAGATCGGAGGGTGGAAGTGTGTTCTCCGCGGCGGAGGATTGGCTTTGTCCGACCGCTTGTGCGCACAGGGAGGGGTGGCGGACTATCGCACATCTACTCGGATTACTGAAGTATCCCCCGATTTCCCTCAAAAAAGGATACATTCAAGATGTATCCACAGGGCCGGCATCCGGTAAGTATCCCAGCTCTTGAGATTATTATGCGAATTCATGCAAATGTACCGCCTTCAAAATAATTAGCTTGTCAGACACGAGCTCGTGATCTGCACCTTACTATTTATGGTCTGCACGTCGAGTAGCCTAGTCCCTTTATGACGCTCGACAACACGTTTCGACAGGAAACTGCAAATAAACAATCGATTCACGTATAATATTCTTATGAGCAGTTTTAATAACGAAAGACGGCCAATATGTAAGAGGGGAAAAATTATATTTTCAGAGCGAATATTTTTTCCCCCTCTAAATTCCTCCAAACTGCTGCATTGAAGCAGTGACGGAAATGCTGTAATTATCGAGCTTACTGCACGGCATCATTGGCATGCATTGAATTCCTCACAAATCAGGTTGTGATTTCCCCTCCCTCTCTCTCTCTCCGCTCACCCCCCTTCCCGTGCTCTTTGAGGACGGGCGCACTGACCCGCCTCTGTCATCGCACTCTTGAGTGATAGTGGTTCTTCCCACCATTATAAAAGCGGCCACCAGGCAGGGCTCAAGGGAACGTTTGGGTACCACACTGACAAACCACCATTCAGCAGCAGAAATCATTTTACACGGAAGAGAGAGAGAGAGAGAGGCCTATAGGAGAAGGAGGCTAAGAAAGCATGATGAAGGATGATGATACTATTTTTTTCCATCTTTCTGTTGCTATTGATTATAAATAGACTTATGTTATAGAAATGGGTTGAGATCTAGGCGTGATGTGTTGTAGCCTGTTATGTTATAGAAATGGGCTGAGATCTAGGCGTGATGTGTTGTAGCCTGTTATGTTATAGAAATGGGCTGAGATCTAGGCGTGATGTGTTGTAGCCTGTTATGTTATGTGTTGTAGCCTGTTATGTTATAGAAATGGGCTGAGATCTAGGCGTGATGTGTTGTAGCCTGTTATGTTATAGAAATGGGCTGAGATCTAGGCGTGATGTGTTGTAGTCTGTTATGGTATAGAAATGGGTTGAGATCTGGGCGTGATGTAATAGGTGTGGCTGCACTACCACTTCATTGGGGTTATTGATATCAACATTGCTTTTCTCTAGGCACCACACCAACCAGGGCAGCCTGGCTTCAAGTTCACCGTGGCCGAGTCCTGCGACAGGATCAAAGACGAGTTTCAGTTCCTGCAGGCCCAGTACCACAGGTAATGACATCCATTGTTAGAGGATGTACTTTAGCTGAAAGAACCAGGCAAGGCTACTCATGATCAATCTAGTTAGAGATGTCTGCTAACACTGGGCTAACACTGGTAATATCAAGTTGATTTTGGGTATGTAGAATTTAGATTTCACATGGTACAACTATATTGAGTGATTATGGTGTATTGTGTTTCTAACCAAAGATTTCTGTGAAATGGACTAACATGTATTAATTATGTAATAAAACATCAATATTGTCTAATAATAATGGACCATATTTCTCATCTTTCAGTCTCAAAGTGGAGTACGACAAACTGGCCAATGAGAAGACAGAGATGCAGCGTCACTATGTCATGGTAAGAATATCACACTACATACAAGTACAATCACTTCCTGGAACTAAAACCCTGCATGTGATGGTTAGTAAGATGTGTTATTATTTTCCCTCCGATGAAACGGTAGCAACCGTGTTTGTTTGCAGAGGCAATTTGAGTTACATTTTTGGGTGTATTTGAGATTGTTGACTCATGATCATCCCTGTGTGGTGATTGTCCAGAAAGGGACATTGGGGCCTCCTGTGATTGGAGGAAGTGTGTGCGCCTATAGAGAAGGAGTTGTTGTGAATCTCCACCAGAGGTCAAATGTCCGGCCGTTGATAACAGGGCGTGACGGACGGGGCTTTGTGATGATGGGGGGGGTCATAATGGCTCCATGGCCTCTTTTATGCCTCTGACCCCCTAAGGGTTAATGACTGGCCTGCTGGCTTTGTGTGTGTGAAGCTGATTATTTAGGGCAGTATTCTCCCAGAGTGAGCTATGGCCTATGGGCCTTCACATACCCAGGGCCTTCCTGACACATCCAGGGCCTTCTAAGACACCCAGGGCTCTCATTAAGGATGGAGAGAGTTTGTGGAGGGGGATAGAAGGGACCCCCTGGCCAGGTAGACAACTAGTTAGTCACGGTGGAGTATGGCATTTTATATTTTAGCCTAGCTGTTTAGCGGTGGCCTCTTATCCGGGATGACTTGCAGACAATACTGTGGCCTATGGCTGAATGACCTCCTCAAGTAGAGGACATAGTCAAGTGAAGTAGTACCATTAAAAAAAATATATATAGCACTATTAACCTTTACATTGTTGCCATTTAGAATGTGACTTAACTCCAAAACAACAGCTCCAACTGATCCACGTTCAAACATTCTCTTTTTAACAAATAAAAATCATTTTCAAAGCCCCCCATGATCAAATAGAAATTGTAAGTGTAGATGGTACAACGTTATTTGTATTTACTGTCAAGCTACAACATTGATCCAACTCAAAGAGCCTAGCTGAGGTTCTGGGTAACACAAAAAGGGCTGGTGAATGAATGGAAAATAACCAGTCAGTCCCTAGACATGATGTAACAGAGGCCAAACTCTGAGCTGAGGCCCCGTGCATATAAACTCCTCTTATCTTATTTGTCCACGCCAGGATTGACTTTAACCAAACGCACTGGTACTTTAGTTAAACATTATTTTTTTATTCTGAGGAAATGCATGCACCGGTTTAGCGGTAGTGTGTGAGAGGGGGGTTGTTAGATAAACAGGATGGACTAACTAGGCCTCATCTGGCAGCCGCCAGTTCACGCCCTGATAGTGAGTATCGCTATGGATGTCTAATCTACGATTGACAACAATCTATTTGTTTTGAAAGACTCGTATTTCGCCAGACTGATTGAGTTAGCAACGTAGCATTTTAAAATCGGACTGTGCTCAAAAGAAGTGGATTGGAGTCCTGTAGCTTAGCATTTACCCTATCCACTCAGACACGGTTCACCTCGCTCACCCCCTAGACTCCCAAAAAGAGCTCGAAGAACAAAGAAAAGGATAGAAATAGAGGGAGAAGTAGAGGGATCACTACAGCCTTTGAGCCGGCCTGGGTGGAGGATTTCAAGTGTTAATCAGTAAAGGGCTACGACAGCTAGTTCTCTCCCTTTAGCCATGCTCAGGAGTCCATCATTCTGACATGCAGACTGCTTCCCATGGAAATGTCACCAATGTTTGATATTCTAACTAGTAAATGAATGGGATGTGAATGTTTCATTGTGTGACTCTTGTCTTTTCCAGTACTATGAGATGTCCTATGGGCTGAACATTGAGATGCACAAACAGGTATGTATCATTATCCTCATCTGTCTACTTTTAAAGAGTGGTTGTTAGTATATGGTCTCTCTATCTGTCCAGCGTATGGGTTCTCTATCTGTCCAGCGTATGGGTTCTCTATCTGTCCAGCGTATGGGTTCTCTATCTGTCCAGCGTATGGGTTCTCTATCTGTCCAGCGTATGGGTTCTCTATCTGTCCAGCGTATGGGTTCTCTATCTGTCCAGCGTATGGGTTCTCTATCTGTCCAGCGTATGGGTTCTCTATCTGTCCAGCGTATGGGTTCTCTATCTGTCCAGCGTATGGGTTCTCTATCTGTCCAGCGTATGGGTTCTCTATCTGTCCAGCGTATGGGTTCTCTATCTGTCCAGCGTATGGGTTCTCTATCTGTCCAGCGTATGGGTTCTCTATCGGTCCAGCGTATGGGCTCTCTATCGGTCCAGCGTATGGGGCCTCTATCGGTCCAGCGTATGGGGCCTCTATCGGTCCAGCGTATGGGGACTCTATCGGTCCAGCGTATGGGTTCTCTATCTGTCCAGCGTATGGGTTCTCTATCTGTCCAGCGTATGGGTTCTCTATCTGTCCAGCGTATGGGTTCTCTATCTGTCCAGCGTATGGGGCCTCTATCGGTCCAGCGTATGGGTTCTCTATCTGTCCAGCGTATGGGCTCTCTATCGGTCCAGCGTATGGGCTCTCTATCGGTCCAGCGTATGGGCTCTCTATCTGTCCAGCGTATGGGTTCTCTATCCGTCCAGCGTATGGGTTCTCTATCTGTCCAGCGTATGGGCTCTCTATCGGTCCAGCGTATGGGCTCTCTATCGGTCCAGCGTATGGGGCCTCTATCGGTCCAGCGTATGGGCTCTCTATCGGTCCAGCGTATGGGTTCTCTATCCGTCCAGCGTATGGGTTCTCTATCTGTCCAGCGTATGGGTTCTCTATCTGTCCAGCGTATGGGTTCTCTATCTGTCCAGCGTATGGGTTCTCTATCCGTCCAGCGTATGGGCTCTCTATCGGTCCAGCGTATGGGCTCTCTATCGGTCCAGCGTATGGGCTCTCTATCGGTCCAGCGTATGGGTTCTCTATCTGTCCAGCGTATGGGTTCTCTATCTGTCCAGCGTATGGGTTCTCTATCTGTCCAGCGTATGGGTTCTCTATCTGTCCAGCGTATGGGTTCTCTATCTGTCCAGCGTATGGGTTCTCTATCGGTCCAGCGTATGGGTTCTCTATCGGTCCAGCGTATGGGTTCTCTATCTGTCCAGCGTATGGGTTCTCTATCTGTCCAGCGTATGGGTTCTCTATCGGTCCAGCGTATGGGTTCTCTATCGGTCCAGCGTATGGGTTCTCTATCTGTCCAGCGTATGGGTTCTCTATCGGTCCAGCGTATGGGTTCTCTATCCGTCCAGCGTATGGGTTCTCTATCCGTCCAGCGTATGGGTTCTCTATCCGTCCAGCGTATGGGTTCTCTATCCGTCCAGCGTATGGGCTCTCTATCGGTCCAGCGTATGGGCTCTCTATCGGTCCAGCGTATGGGTTCTCTATCTGTCCAGCGTATGGGTTCTCTATCTGTCCAGCGTATGGGTTCTCTATCTGTCCAGCGTATGGGTTCTCTATCTGTCCAGCGTATGGGTTCTCTATCGGTCCAGCGTATGGGTTCTCTATCTGTCCAGCGTATGGGTTCTCTATCTGTCCAGCGTATGGGTTCTCTATCTGTCCAGCGTATGGGTTCTCTATCGGTCCAGCGTATGGGCCTCTGTCAGTTCAGTGAAGGAAGATGGTGACATCGGCTTGTGAGTCATTGAGTATGTTTACATGCACAATAATAATGTGATATTAAACTGATTATGGCAGTAGGCACCTGCTTTTCTGAGCAATTATTAGGACATGTAAACACCGGTGTTCCAGTGGTGTATTTGATCTGTGCCTGTGCTGGCACCAGCCGAGAGCCTCCCTCTTGTTCCAGTGGTGTATTTGATCTGTGCCTGTGCTGGCACCAGCCGAGAGCCTCCCTCTTGTTCCAGTGGTGTATTTGATCTGTGCCTGTGCTGGCACCAGCCGAGAGCCTCCCTCTTGTTCCAGTGGTGTATTTGATCTGCGACTGTGCTGGCACCAGCTGAGAGCCTCCTTCTTGTTCCAATGGTGTATTTGATCTGCGCCTGTGCTGGCACCAGCCGAGAGCCTCCCTCTTGTTCCAGTGGTGTATTTGATCTGTGCCTGTGCTGGCACCAGCCGAGAGCCTCCCTCTTGTTCCAGTGGTGTATTTGATCTGTGCCTGTGCTGGCACCAGCCGAGAGCCTCCCTCTTGTTCCAGTGGTGTATTTGATCTGTGCCTGTGCTGGCACCAGCCGTGAGCCTCCCTCTTTAGCGCCAGACAAGTTCTGAACAACTGAATGCATGTGTCTTAGAAATAGTTTTCCCTTACAAACTTTATATGTCCAAACTGAGAATCAAATCGGCTTCCCAAAAATAACAGTCGCTGTGGTAGAACGTTTATTTTGATTGGTGATTTTCTGCATTTATCAGAGTGCCATCAGGTAGCCTGATTTCAGATGTGTCCATGGAAACAGGATTATTATTATTAGGGAAATTTGTTTTTCTTGTAAATAATGTAAATGTTTTAATCAAACTATTATATTAATCTGATTATTCACAAATAATCACACTGTGTGTCTGTTTTGTAGGGGATTGGAAAGCAAGAGCTATGATTGTTCAATGACACAGACACACAACCTTAGTCGATGCCCTCAGTCTTAAATGCTTTAAATGCTTCTCAGTCACACAGGCACAGACACACACCTCACATTCTCATTGCCTCCTGAAAAACGCACGCACACACACATACGAGACCTTAGTCTATGCCCTCAGTCACAAACACACACCGACTCCCTTCCTGTCTGTGAAAACGCTGACGGGCTAAACAGCGAGCGGGGCAGGCGGCCTGATGGGGCTGCTTTGATAAGATTAAAGTGAAGTCTGGCGAGGACTGAGTGTGTGTGTGTGTGTTTCTCCCAGTGACGAGTCTGACTCAACTAAAGGCAGCATGCAGAGCCAGCCAGTCTAAAACCTCATTAGGTCCGCTGCCTCTCAGCAGAAAGTATTCATCAGCAGTAGAAGCCAACCAGAGGGCTCCCTCAGCCTCAGCCTGGCTGTGAGTGGAGGAGACATTAGACCTGCCTCACTACTGGAGAAACAGACAAAATGGCCGCCTTAGAGAGCGGAAGGGGGAACGCTGCTCAGTCAAACAGTCTGTCAATATCCACCGGGCCGTGAAGCGGGCTTTTTTAGTGGCGAGGTGATTTGTGGCATCTATCACACGCAGTCTTCTCTAGTCTCCCTCTGGTTCCTTTCATCTCTCTTCTGTCTTTCCTGGCTTCTCGCTCTTTCCTTGTTTATTTTCCTCCTCTTTACCCCCCACCCCCTTCTCAGTGTGATGTGAAGTGAGAGATGGGCTGTGCCTGTGTGTCATTAGCACTGTAATATGATGTATGAACATGGGCTTTAGGCAGGCTGGTCGAGGAGGAGGGGATGGGCTTTAGGCAGGCTGATCGAGGAGGAGGGGATGGGCTTAAGGCAGGCTGGTCGAGGAGGAGGGGATGGGCTTTAGGCAGGCTGGTCGAGGAGGAGGGGATGGGCTTTAGGCAGGCTGGTCGAGGAGGAGGGGATGGGCTTTAGGCAGGCTGGTCGAGGAGGAGGGGATGGGCTTTAGGCAGGCTGGTCGAGGAGGAGGGGATGGGCTTTAGGCAGGCTGGTCGAGGAGGAGGGGATGGGCTTTAGGCAGGCTGGTCGAGGAGGAGGGGATGGGCTTTAGGCAGGCTGGTCGAGGAGGGGAGGGGCTTTAGGCAGGCTGGTCGAGGAGGGGAGGGGCTATAGGCGGGCTGGTCGAGGAGGGGAGAGGGGAACTGGCTGTCTTGCAAGGTTAATGGCATCAGTGGGAGGATGGTGGATTGGAGCAGCATAGCTGATTTATCAGGATGAGAAGTGTGTGCGTGCGTATGTGCGTCTGCATATTTTTGTGTGTGTGTGTGCCAAATGTGTCCCACGGGGAACTAGATCCCCTAGAAGGTTCTGTCAGGCTCTTATCACTGACAGGAGTTGGAACGAGGGAGGGAGGATGGGAGGTGGAAGAGGGAGGATGGGAGGTGGACGAGCGAGGAAGGATGGGTGGTGGGAAGAGGATGGGTGGTGGAAAGAGGATGGGAGGATGGGTGGTGGGAAGAGGATGGGAGGATGGGAGGTGGGAAGAGCGAGGGAGGATGGGAGGTGGGAAGAGCGAGGGAGGATGGGAGGTGGGAAGAGCGAGTGAGGCTGGGAGGTGGGAAGAGCGAGGGAGGATTGGAGGTAAACAGAGGGAGGATGGAACTGCTGTGTAAACATGTTAATGGACTGGCCCTCTCCCTCGCTCGTCTTTTCTTCATCAATAAGACCAATGGAGTCTAGTGAGTGGTGTGAATAATGAATGATCGCTCCCCACTGAACACATCAGTCTGGCGTAAACAGTGAGCATCTCTCCTCTTATCCAGGTTACTAGTGGTGAAGGGAGGGGAGAGGAGGCGTAAACAGTGAGCATCTCTCCTCTTATCCAGGTTACTAGTGGTGAAGGGAGGGGAGAGGAGGTGTAAACAGTGAGCATCTCTCCTCTTATCCAGGTTACTAGTGGTGAAGAGAGGGGAGAGGAGGTGTAAACAGTGAGCATCTCTCCTCTTATCCAGGTTACTAGTGGTGAAGGGAGGGGAGAAGAGGTGTAAACAGTGAGCATCTCTCCTCTTATCCAGGTTACTAGTGGTGAAGAGAGGGGAGAGGAGGCGTAAACAGTGAGCATCTCTCCTCTTATCCAGGTTACTAGTGGTGAAGGGAGGGGAGAAGAGGTGTAAACAGTGAGCATCTCTCCTCTTATCCAGGTTACTAGTGGTGAAGGGAGGGGAGAGGAGGCGTAAACAGTGAGCATCTCTCCTCTTATCCAGGTTACTAGTGGTGAAGGGAGGGGAGAGGAGGCGTAAACAGTGAGCATCTCTCCTCTTATCCAGGTTACTAGTGGTGAAGGGAGGGGAGAAGAGGTGTAAACAGTGAGCATCTCTCCTCTTATCCAGGTTACTAGTGGTGAAGGGAGGGGAGGGGAGGTGTAAACAGTGAGCATCTCTCCTCTTATCCAGGTTACTAGTGGTGAAGGGAGGGGAGAGGAGGCGTAAACAGTGAGCATCTCTCCTCTTATCCAGGTTACTAGTGGTGAAGGGAGGGGAGAGGAGGTGTAAACAGTGAGCATCTCCTTCCTGTGTGTGTGTGTGTGTGCGCTCCCTTCAAACACACATGGATATGCGTATATACAAAGCTGCATGTACATAATATAAACATACTTCTAGTCCAACACATCCTGGCGGTGTCCCGGGTGGGTCGGCAGCGCAGGGCTCTATGGGGGGTCGGCAGCGCAGGGCTCTGGCAGCCATGGTGGGGGGGGGGGGGTTGTTTTGACAGAGCTCTTATGATGATGCGGCGGCGTGGGGTGTCAAGGGTGGTGCGGGGCGGAGATAATCATCCTCGCTTCGCTGTCAATAAGTGATTTTAATTAGCGCAGCTCATTAGGCTGCCACGGCAACGAGGCCCTCTGAGCTCTGTGTGTCAGTGTGAGGAGTTCAGAGGGTACTCCATCTTATTCGCTGCTTAGTTTCTCTCTCATATTTCCTCTCTCTCTCATATTTCCCCTCTCTCTCTGTTGCTCTGATTGAAAACCTGGGCTTTCTTCCTCAGGCGCTCTGTTTTTCCACTGTGTGTTTGCTCAATTCCTCCCCTGCTTGTCGATAACGAGGCTTCACAGAGAGGGAGCTTTATTTAGGGAAGTCCTGTTTGTGGCCTGAGTGGGAGGGAGAGGTGCGTGTGCGTGTGAGTGAGAGAGCTTGTTCAAATGAATCATTTCCACAGGATTCTAGGAATTGTTTGCCAAGGTGATGATAGTCGACTTGTCTGTGAGCCAAAACAAACGGCCTGGGAGAACACACACATGGATGGAGGTTACTGGTGTCTGTGAAACGTGCTTCATCATTCTGGTCAGCCTGGATCTGCTGCTACAGTCCCACAAGACGATGAAGGTCTCGTTGAAGCCGCTTTGTGTTACACAACCACCCCACTGGGTTTTATGTGTCAGTCAGAATGCTGATCCAGTGGAATGGACAAGTATCTGGTTGCAGGGATAATTGAAGGAAATATTGTGTGTCTGTCCGTTCTCCAGGCCCCTAATGAACTGTGATTTGTAGAAATCATAGAAAAACAGTTTTCTATGCTCCTTGTTACAGGATGGAGGATGGTGTGAGTTAGCCCTCCCTCCTGGGTGTGTGTGTGTCAGGTTCCAGTAGCATCTGTCTCAGGTCTCAGTAGTGTGTCCCTGCCTATTAGGAGTGGCCCCTGGCCTAGCTCCCATCCAATCAACAGGGAGGTAAATGCATACATCAATAAACTGTTAGACCCCGATCTGCTGCACATGAACAATGAGCGTCTGGGAGGAGGGATCTGCTGCACATGAACAATGAGGGGCCGGGAGGAGGGATCTGCTGCACATGAACAATGAGGGGCCGGGAGGAGGGATCTGCTGCACATGAACAATGAGGGGCCGGGAGGAGGGATCTGCTGCACATGAACAATGAGGGGCCGGGAGGAGGGATCTGCTGCTCATGAACAATGAGGGGCTGGGAGGAGGGATCTGCTGCTCATGAACAATGAGGGGCTGGGAGGAGGGATCTGCTGCACATGAACAATGAGGGGCTGGGAGGAGGGATCTGCTGCACATGAACAATGAGGGGCCGGGAGGAGGGATCTGCTGCACATGAACAATGAGGGGCCGGGAGGAGGGATCTGCTGCACATGAACAATGAGGGGCCGGGAGGAGGGATCTGCTGCACATGAACAATGAGGGGCCGGGAGGAGGGATCTGCTGCTCATGAAAAATGAGGTGCTGCTAGTGAGGCAGAGGATTGCAATGATAGCCGAGTAGCGTGACGTCTTTGAGCCGGAGAGGGAAATGTGTGTGGATCATAAACCACTGTGTGTCTCTCGTTCAGCGTGTGACACTGTGACTCCCCGTCACCGGTGGGTTTCCTGCCAATTGAAACCTCATCAGTCTCGTCCTCTCCACTCGGCTAGCGGCTTCCAGCGACAAACAGGCAAATGGTTTTCAACACAGAGCTGTTGACAAGGCCATCCTCTGAGAGGCCTCTATACTAGCAGCACCAGACAGCTCCGAGCCACTGAGTACCTGTAATTGTGGAGCCGGAGTGAACAGCCTTTACTGCCACGCTGCTCAAGGGCTTGGTTTTCATTGGCTTAAAGTGACAATACCCTATTTTATCCGCCTCCTGGCCTAAAAGCTGTTGGCGTTGAGGCGACCACACTCGTTGGCGCCATTTTGTTTCTCTGGTCTCCAACATATGAATGTGATGGGGGATCTATACAGTTATGTATTGGGGTAATATTCTATTATAAGGTCCCTGGTAATGGACAGGTGTTATGAGGTAGTATTATTTACTGAATGAGTGTAGTGAAAGTAGCTCTTCCACAAGTGTCCCTGAAATGACATCTGACTAGTATTCTACTGAAACTCTGCTACTTGTCCCCTCTATGTTTACTGGATAGTGATTCGCTCCTGACATCTGACTAGTATTCTACTGAAACTCTGCTACTTGTCCCCTCTATGTTTACTGGATAGTGATTCGCTCCTGACATCTGACTAGTATTCTACTGAAACTCTGCTACTTGTCCCCTCTATGTTTACTGGATAGTGATTCGCTCCTGACATCTGACTAGTATTCTACTGAAACTCTGCTACTTGTCCCCTCTGTTTACTGGCTAGTGATTCACTCCTGACATCTGACCAGTATTCTACTGAAACTCTGCTACTTGTCCCCTCTATGTTTACTGGCTAGTGATTCGCTCCTGACATCTGAGTAGTTTTGTCCTTTTGACAGCCGATATAACAGTGTTTCTTTCTGTCTCTTTTGAATGGAGTTCTCTGGATGCTTTTGAATGGAGTTCCCTGGATGCTTTAGAATGGAGTTCCCTGGATGCTTTAGAATGGAGTTCCCTGGATGCTTTAGAATGGAGTTCCCTGGATGCTTTAGAATGGAGTTCCCTGGATGCTTTAGAATGGAGTTCCCTGGATGCTTTAGAATGGAGTTCCCTGGATGCTTTAGAATGGAGTTCCCTGGATGCTTTAGAATGGAGTTCCCTGGATGCTTTAGAATGGAGTTCCCTGGATGCTTTAGAATGGAGTTCCCTGGATGCTTTAGAATGGAGTTCCCTGGATGCTTTAGAATGGAGTTCCCTGGATGCTTTAGAATGGAGTTCCCTGGATGCTTTAGAATGGAGTTCCCTGGATGCTTTAGAATGGAGTTCCCTGGATGCTTTAGAATGGAGTTCCACTGGATGCTTTAGAATGGAGTTCCCTGGATGCTTTTGAATGGAGTTCCCTGGATGCTTTTGGTCAGTCGGTATCTTAGGCCTTTTCAAAGGAGAGAGGATGCCTGCCTCTGAGGAGAAAATACAAGATTAGTGACAGTTGCTGCTCAAGGATTTCTAACTCCTGGTTTGTGTGTGAGTATTTCTAGAGCATTTTCTATACATCCTGGTCAGAGCCAGGAGCACCTCACCAGCTGACCAGAACAGGTCCTCCAGAGTCCACGTTAAGGTCGGGAGAACGTTCCAGGAATGTTGTAACCTGGACCAACCCTAAAGGCAACACGCCGTTGGTGAGGTCGCGGCTGTCTGAGCACCTGGTGTTCCAGCTCGGCTTGTGCCAGCGAGCCGCTCATCCAGAAAGAACAACGTGTAAACTCAACTCAGAACACGTTCCAATTCCAATCCATGCAAGTCCCCTTATACGAGGAATAGTGAATGAACGATTGAAAATGGTGGCTGTTTTGTTGTCTATTGTGCATGTTATGTTATGTGTGGTTGAAACCATGAGGATATTTGGTTGTTAGGTTGAGTCCAGCCTCTACAGATCTAGCTGTGTGTCTCTTCTTGTTTCCAGGGATGAAGACTAGTCACCCCCCGCGCTCCCCTCCTCCTCCCTCTTATCCCCCATTAATGTCTCCCTCTGATCTGATCGACAGCCCAGAAAAATTCTATTTAATGACCTGCCTCTGCGCGTAATATGATTTTACAGCCTGCTATGGTCAAGCCCAGGCCCAATTTACATAATGATCACCACCGCCAGACAGGGCCTGCTGGGCCGCCGTTGCCCTGGCAACAGGAGAGAGAGGGGACAGGAATGGAAGGGGGAGGATGTAGATGGAGGGATTGGAGGAGGGGAATGAGAAATGTGAGGGGAGTCTGCCTGGGGTTAAGGGGGTTGTGAGTTCCTGACAGGTCAGAATAGGTCTCTCTCCCCCCACACCCCCCACTCCTTCCTCCCTTCCTTCCTTCCTCCCTTCCTTCCTCAGAGTAAAACAGAAGTGACACCACAGCAGGGCAAAAGGCCACTACCACCCCCTCTTTCTTCCATCCCCTCTTTACCATTAAACAAGGTAAAATGAGAGGAATGTGTGAAGAAACCAAGGAGAAAGCCCCCGGCTCTCTGTCCCACGCTCACATACACCTGCTGGGCCATCTGCCCCACAATCCATTAGTTCTTCTCTCCCCAACACAGTCGAATTAGATTAGCTTCAAGTCTCTCCTCTGTTCCTCTCTGGAAATAAGTTGGGAGGAAAAGGATTGTGTTTTGGCGACAATGTCTGTGGATATTCAAGAGCAGCAGAACTGGGTCCAGCCCTCCAAATGTGGGGCTCTAAAGTGCTGTCTGAGTCAGGCCCGAGGTATTGTCCCCCCCCCCCCCCCCCCGCTCTATACCAATGATGTTGGTGATAGATATTGCTAGTCAGCCAGCCTCCCCTCTCCTTTCTTTCCCTGTCTTCTGTGAAATGGCTGCGTAGTAATTGTGAAGTATTACCCTGGTTTGTCTTCCTCCTCCCAAATGGTATTATCATATTTCAAACGGCTAATGAAATAAGGCCAGCTGTCTAATGGATGTGGGATAGAGGGAGACCAGAGTTGGTTTGTTTTAAGGAGAGCTTCCACCCCCCCCCCCCCCCCCCCATTCATTTCACCCCATTCATTTCAGTTAAGAGCAATGGGACACCGGGGTCTAGGTGGACTCTGGAGTGGACTGAGGGATTTAGGTGTGGGGGGGGGGGGGCATGCCCCCTTGCTGTGTTATCAAGCATAGTGGTGTGTGTGTCTGTGTTCAACCAACCAACACTGAAATGGTTTCTTGGAAGGTGCGGTAGAGGTGTAAACATTGACATTGTCATCTTCTCTGTCTGTTAGTAATCCCATCTGGCTGCTGATGTAGTCCTCTCTCTCTCTCTCTGTTAGTAATCCCATTTGGCTGCTGATGTAGTCCTCTCTCTCTCTCTGTTAGTAATCCCAGATGGCTGCTGATGTAGTCCTCTCTCTCTCTCTGTTAGTAATCCCAGATGGCTGCTGATGTAGTCCTCTCTCTCTCTCTGTTAGTAATCCCAGATGGCTGCTGATGTAGTCCTCTCTCTCTCTCTGTTAGTAATCCCATTTGGCTGCTGATGTAGTCCTCTCTCTCTCTCTGTTAGTAATCCCAGCTGGCTGCTGATGTAGTCCTCTCTCTCTCTGTTAGTAATCCCAGATGGCTGCTGATGTAGTCCTCTCTCTCTCTGTTAGTAATCCCAGATGGCTGCTGATGTAGTCCTCTCTCTCTCTGTTAGTAATCCCAGATGGCTGCTGATGTAGTCCCCTCTCTCTCTGTTAGTAATCCCATCTGGCTGCTGATGTAGTCCTCTCTCTCTCTGTTAGTAATCCCAGATGGCTGCTGATGTAGTCCTCTCTCTCTCTCTGTTAGTAATCCCATCTGGCTGCTGATGTAGTCCTCTCTCTCTCTGTTAGTAATCCCATCTGGCTGCTGATGTAGTCCTCTCTCTCTCTGTTAGTAATCCCATCTGGCTGCTGATGTAGTCCTCTCTCTCTCTCTGTTAGTAATCCCAGATGGCTGCTGATGTAGTCCTCTCTCTCTCTCTGTTAGTAATCCCAGATGGCTGCTGATGTAGTCCTCTCTCTCTCTGTTAGTAATCCCAGATGGCTGCTGATGTAGTCCTCTCTCTCTCTGTTAGTAATCCCATCTGGCTGCTGATGTAGTCCTCTCTCTCTCTGTTAGTAATCCCAGATGGCTGCTGATGTAGTCCTCTCTCTCTCTGTTAGTAATCCCAGATGGCTGCTGATGTAGTCCTCTCTCTGTCTGTTAGTAATCCCATCTGGCTGCTGATGTAGTCCTCTCTCTCTCTTTTAGTAATCCCAGATGGCTGCTGATGTAGTCCTCTCTCTCTCTCTGTTAGTAATCCCAGATGGCTGCTGATGTAGTCCTCTCTCTCTCTGTTAGTAATCCCATCTGGCTGCTGATGTAGTCCTCTCTCTCTCTGTTAGTAATCCCAGATGGCTGCTGATGTAGTCCTCTCTCTCTCTGTTAGTAATCCCATCTGGCTGCTGATGTAGTCCTCTCTCTCTCTCTCTGTTAGTAATCCCAGATGGCTGCTGATGTAGTCCTCTCTCTCTCTCTGTTAGTAATCCCATCTGGCTGCTGATGTAGTCCTCTCTCTCTCTCTGTTAGTAATCCCAGATGGCTGCTGATGTAGTCCTCTCTCTCTCTGTTAGTAATCCCAGATGGCTGCTGATGTAGTCCTCTCTCTCTCTGTTAGTAATCCCATCTGGCTGCTGATGTAGTCCTCTCTCTCTCTGTTAGTAATCCCAGATGGCTGCTGATGTAGTCCTCTCTCTCTCTGTTAGTAATCCCAGATGGCTGCTGATGTAGTCCTCTCTCTCTCTGTTAGTAATCCCATCTGGCTGCTGATGTAGTCCTCTCTCTCTCTTTTAGTAATCCCAGATGGCTGCTGATGTAGTCCTCTCTCTCTCTCTGTTAGTAATCCCAGATGGCTGCTGATGTAGTCCTCTCTCTCTCTGTTAGTAATCCCATCTGGCTGCTGATGTAGTCCTCTCTCTCTCTGTTAGTAATCCCAGATGGCTGCTGATGTAGTCCTCTCTCTCTCTGTTAGTAATCCCATCTGGCTGCTGATGTAGTCCTCTCTCTCTCTGTTAGTAATCCCAGATGGCTGCTGATGTAGTCCTCTCTCTCTCTGTTAGTAATCCCAGATGGCTGCTGATGTAGTCCTCTCTCTCTCTCTCTGTTAGTAATCCCAGATGGCTGCTGATGTAGTCCTCTCTCTCTCTGTTAGTAATCCCAGATGGCTGCTGATGTAGTCCTCTCTCTCTCTGTTAGTAATCCCATCTGGCTGCTGATGTAGTCCTCTCTCTCTCTCTCTGTTAGTAATCCCAGCTGGCTGCTGATGTAGTCCTCTCTCTCTCTGTTAGTAATCCCACCTGGCTGCTGATGTAGTCCTCTCTCTGTCTGTTAGTAATCCCATCTGGCTGCTGATGTAGTCCTCTCTCTCTCTGTTAGTAATCCCAGATGGCTGCTGATGTAGTCCTCTCTCTCTCTCTCTCTCTGTTAGTAATCCCAGATGGCTGCTGATGTAGTCCTCTCTCTCTCTTTGTTAGTAATCCCAGATGGCTGCTGATGTAGTCCTCTCTCTCTCTCTGTTAGTAATCCCATCTGGCTGCTGATGTAGTCCTCTCTCTCTCTGTTAGTAATCCCATCTGGCTGCTGATGTAGTCCTCTCTCTCTCTCTCTCTGTTAGTAATCCCAGATGGCTGCTGATGTAGTCCTCTCTCTCTCTGTTAGTAATCCCAGATGGCTGCTGATGTAGTCCTCTCTCTCTCTGTTAGTAATCCCAGATGGCTGCTGATGTAGTCCTCTCTCTCTCTGTTAGTAATCCCAGATGGCTGCTGATGTAGTCCTCTCTCTCTCTCTCTGTTAGTAATCCCATCTGGCTGCTGATGTAGTCCTCTCTCTCTCTGTTAGTAATCCCAGATGGCTGCTGATGTAGTCCTCTCTCTCTCTGTTAGTAATCCCAGATGGCTGCTGATGTAGTCCTCTCTCTCTCTCTCTCTCTCTCTGTTAGTAATCCCAGATGGCTGCTGATGTAGTCCTCTCTCTCTCTGTTAGTAATCCCAGATGGCTGCTGATGTAGTCCTCTCTCTCTCTGTTAGTAATCCCAGATGGCTGCTGATGTAGTCCTCACCATGTTCCTCTCTCCTCTCTCTTCCAGACTGAGATTGCTAAACGTCTCAACGCAATTCTCGCACAGATCATGCCTTTCCTGTCACAAGAGGTGAGTCCCCCACACATCCATCCTAATGCAGTCTTAACATAAACACCTTCTGATGTTCCCATGGTTGTGTAGGCCTGTTGTATAGAGCCTCTTTTCAGGCCCTATATTATTGACGCTTAATCCCTGTTCACATGTTACGGTTTTGATAAGTTTAACCCAAGATGAGCCTAATTCTGTCTTAATAAATCTGTCTATGAAGCAGGCTCTCTAACCATGGAGACTTGCTGTACAGTACCCTAGCTAAAGTTGACTAAACCTGGTCTCTGTGTTTCTCCCCACCAGCACCAGCAGCAGGTTGCTCAGGCTGTTGAGCGTGCCAAGCAGGTCACGATGACTGAGCTCAATGCCATCATCGGGGTACGTGGACTTCCCAATCTGCCTCTCACCGTGTGTACCCCTCTTACTTTACTTCATTCAGCCAGAGACGGGGGTAAACCTGCATGTACGGAGGGGCCCTGTAGTCCACTAGCAATATACTGTCTCAACTCTCATTTCACAAAGATTTAGGCCCAGCTATCCCATAGATCTCTCTCTCTTGTTCAAAGTACACTACATGTTGTTTGATATATATAGTGTGGAATTGGTAGCTAGGTAGAGGATGTAACACTAGTAGTATGTAGACCAGGGTTTTCCCAGACACCGTCTGCCCCCCCCCCCCAGCACTACACAGCTTAAATAACCAACTCATTTGAATTTCGCTCTGTAGTGCTAGGGCAAAAACCAAAACGTGCTCCCGGGGGAGGGAAGAGGACCGAGTTTGGGACACTGATGTAGAGGATGTTACAGTAGCACCCTGGTAGAGGATGGTTACTGTATCGTCCTGGTAGAGGATCTTTGGAGGGGAGCACTAGCTTGCCACACTATGTCACCACCATACCCCTCCCACGTGCAGCGTTGCCCCTGTCACCACCATACCCCTCCCATGTGCAGCGTTGCCCCTGTCACCACTGGTTTTTCATTATGAGTTGATGTACCTTATGTGATGCACTGTCTTTGATTTACCAGTTACCATGGTGGTTTTGATTAATTTATCTTCAATTATACATACTATCCCAACTGGTCAGCAGTATGTCACTCAGTCAGCAAGCAGTCCTTCAAGGGCCCCCCCTCCTGCAATGGCTGAGAGAGTGGCTGTTGTTGGTTGTGAACCGAGAGAGTGGCTGTTGTTGGTTGTGAACCGAGAGAGTGGCTGATGTTGGTTGTGAACCGAGAGAGTGGTTGGTGTTGGTTGTGAACCGAGAGAGTGGCTGGTGTTGGTTGTGAACCGAGAGAGTGGCTGGTGTTGTTTGTGAACCGAGAGAGTGGCTGGTGTTGGTTGTGAACCGAGAGAGTGGCTGGTGTTGGTTGTGAACCGAGAGAGTGGCTGGTGTTGGTTGTGAACCGAGAGAGTGGCTGGTGTTGGTTGTGAACCGAGAGAGTGGCTGGTGTTGGTTGTGAACCGAGAGAGTGGCTGGTGTTGGTTGTGAACCGAGAGAGTGGCTGGTGTTGGTTGTGAACCGAGAGAGTGGCTGGTGTTGGTTGTGAACCGAGAGAGTGGCTGGTGTTGGTTGTGAACCGAGAGAGTGGCTGGTGTTGGTTGTGAGCCGAGAGAGTGGCTGGTGTTGGTTGTGAGCCGAGAGAGTGGCTGGTGTTGGTTGTGAGCCGAGAGAGTGGCTGGTGTTGGTTGTGAGCCGAGAGAGTGGCTGGTGTTGGTTGTGAGCCGAGAGAGTGGCTGGTGTTGGTTGTGAGCCGAGAGAGTGGCTGGTGTTGGTTGTGAGCCGAGAGAGTGGCTGGTGTTGGTTGTGGGCCGAGAGAGTGGCTGGTGTTGGTTGTGGGCCGAGAGAGTGGCTGGTGTTGGTTGTGGGCCGAGAGAGTGGCTGGTGTTGGTTGTGGGCCGAGAGAGTGGCTGGTGTTGGTTGTGGGCCGAGAGAGTGGCTGGTGTTGGTTGTGGGCCGAGAGAGTGGCTGGTGTTGGTTGTGAGCCGAGAGAGTGGCTGGTGTTGGTTGTGAGCCGAGAGAGTGGCTGGTGTTGGTTGTGAGCCGAGAGAGTGGCTGGTGTTGGTTGTGAGCCGAGAGAGTGGCTGGTGTTGGTTGTGAGCCGAGAGAGTGGCTGGTGTTGGTTGTGAGCCGAGAGAGTGGCTGGTGTTGGTTGTGAGCCGAGAGAGTGGCTGGTGTTGGTTGTGAGCCGAGAGAGTGGCTGGTGTTGGTTGTGAGCCGAGAGAGTGGCTGGTGTTGGTTGTGAGCCGAGAGAGTGGCTGGCTGGTGTTGGTTGTGAGCCGAGAGAGTGGCTGGCTGGTGTTGGTTGTGGGCCGAGAGAGTGGCTGGCTGGTGTTGGTTGTGAACTGAGAGAGTGGCTGGCTGGTGTTGGTTGTGAGCTGAGAGAGTGGCTGGCTGGTGTTGGTTGTGGGCTGAGAGAGTGGCTGGCTGGTGTTGGTTGTGAACTGAGAGAGTGGCTGGCTGGTGTTGGTTGTGAACTGAGAGAGTGGCTGGCTGGTGTTGGTTGTGAACTAAGATGTTCACAGAGAGGGTAACGTAAAGACCTGGCTGAGATTAGAGCGGTAACACTGATCAGATCATGGGGCTTTGCACTGATTCCACTTTGCCAGTAAGGATGTTTTTAATTGGATAATGGGCTCCAGCCAGTGCAGTCTTCATCGCTACCTCTCAGCCTTCTCATTCCTCTATAGGCTCACCAGTAGTGTCCTGAAGCTGAGATTACACTTACTGTTATAGCCTCTCCCCACCCCCACACACACACCATCTTAGAGCTCTATGGAAACTAGGCTATAGAACTTAACCATGTTGTGGCGGTATCGTAATAAGGCTGTACCTAGTAATCCCTTAACCCTGAAAGTCAAAGCTCTCCTCATTCCACTTATTTGATCTATTCCAGTCGTGCACACCTGATCCAGTTAACCAGGGGCTTGCTGATGAGGTGGCCAGAAGCCCAGTGTGTTTCTAGGAGCAGTCGGACCCATCTGGGAATCTGAACACTCTGAAATGACAACACCTCGTCTTCCTAAGTTCCTAGAACATCTATTGTTCCTTCTGCCCTATTATATAAAGCTAACATGCTAGCTGTTTTTACTAGTTCGAGCTAGAAGATCCGTAGCTATCCTGAAGCCCTTAGCGGTTAGCTAGCTGACCCCCTAGCTGTCAGTAGCTATCCTGAAGCCCTTAGTGGTTAGCTAGCTGACCCCCTAGCTGTCAGTAGCTATCCTGAAGCCCTTAGCGGTTAGCTATCCTGAAGCCCTTAGCGGTTAGCTAGCTGACCCCCTAGCTGTCAGTAGCTATCCTGAAGACCTTAGTGGTTAGCTAGCTGACCCCCTAGCTGTCAGTAGCTATCCTGAAGACCTTAGCGCTTAGCTAGCAGTTAGCCAGCCCCATAGGTGGGGTCAAGCCGGCCAGAGGCAGATATTGGAATTAAATTAAGGCAATGAGCCAAGACTGTGACCCCCGTTTCCAAGGTAATTACTTCCTCCTCTCCTTCCAGCCACCAGGTGGTTTAATTTGACTGTCCAGTGGACAGACAGACACACTCCTTTGCCATTAAGCAGGGGCAGGGCTGTTGAGCTCGGCAGCTTGGCACACAAACACTATGAAAACAGGCTTTTATTTGTTGGAGGAAGAGATGGCAGGAAATCAATTTCCGTGCTGCCACTGTGTGGGGGAGAGAGCAAGGGATAGAGGGATGGAAGAGGGAGGTCATTAAATATCTGACGGTAATCAGAAGCCAGCAGGGTTTGGCTAGTTGATGTGCCTGTCTGACTAAACGATGTCCAGTGTCAAACGGAGGCACAATACACACAGTCACACACAAACTTCTATCAGAGGGAGAAACTAAATTGACAGGGAGAGTGACAGAAGTTTACATTAACCCTGTTTTCTTTAAACCTAAGGGACTCAACTATGTCATCTTTGCACTGAGGGACACAAATGCAGAGTAATTTGTCTGAGAAAGAAGATCCATAGACTTAACTCAGCCCTGATGAAGAGGAAGAGAGACGCATATATATATACACAGACACAGACACACACACAGACACAAGTATATGTGGACACCCCTTCAAATCAGTGGATTCGGCTATTTCAGCCACACCTGTTACTGACAGGTGTATAAAATCGAGCATGCAGCCATGCAATCTCCATAGACAAACATTGGCAGTAGAATGCCTTACTAAAGAGCTCAGTGACTTTCAATGTGGCACTGTCATAGGACGCCACCTTTCCAACAAGTCGTCTCATTTCTGCCCTACTTGAGCTGCCCTGTTCAACTGTAAGTGCTGTTGTTGTGAAGTGGAAAGGTCTAGGAGCAACAAAGGCTCAGCCACGAAGGGGTAGGCCACACAAGCTCACAGAATGGGACCGCCGTGTGCTGTAGGAGCGTAAAAATCGTCTGTCCTCGGTTGCAACACTCACTACAGAGTTCCAAACTGCCCCTGGAAGCAACTTCAGCACAATAACTGTTTGTTGGGAGCTTCATGAAATGGGGTTCCATGGCCAAGCAGCTGCACACAAGCCTAAGATCACCATGCGCAGTGCCAAGCATCAGCTGGAGTGGTGTAAAGCTTGCCGCCATTGGACTCTGGACAAATGGAAATATGAATCACGCTTCACCATCTGGCAGTCTGATGGATGAATCTGGATTTGGTGGATTCCAGGAGAACGCTACCTGCCCGAATGCATAGTGCCAACTGTAATGTTAGATGGAGGAGGAATAATGGTCTGGGGCTGTTTTTCATGGTTCAGGATCCTTGGTTCCAGTGAAGGGAAATCAAATTGCTACATCATACAATGACATTCTAGATGATTCTGTGCTTCCAACTTTTTGGCAACACTTTAGAGAAGTCCATTTCCTGTTTCAGCATTACAATGCCCCCGTGCACAAAATGAGGTCCATGCGGAAATGTTTGGTCGAGATTGGTGTGGAAAAACTTGAGCGACACACACTCACACAACCAGTCCTCCAGAAAGGGAGTGACACACAGAGTGCACCCTGACCGAATCACCCTGACCGGGTCAGATTTTTTTCCCCAGTAGTCAGTCAGTCTCCCCTCCCCAGGCCAGTGTTATCTCAGGAGATATACTACCTGCTAATCTGTCCTCTTCCCCAAGCACAGAGTGACCTGAGAGAGAGGGCGCTCCACTAAACAGCATATTCCCACAGGGGTCACAACCCCCACTACAACACTGCATACCTGCCAGTTTGTATACAAACTGTTTATATGGTTTCATACAGTAATATAGCTCTGGACAGACAACAGTTTACACACTGTTTCCCATTGCTTCCCATAACACAGGTGCACTAATCTAGCTCTCCAGACAACCAGCACAGTTGGTGTACAAACAGTTTGCACATGGTGTTCCAGAACGTTAACCCATTCCGAAGTAATCACGGGTCTGTTCATTGTTAATCTTACCAAGTAGACAAACTAGGTGCCCATTCATTTAGGTCGTGTGTGAAGCTACTAGCTTTTTTAGCACCGCCTTGTTCTTAGATAAAGGTTAACAGGGCAGGATGAAGTTTCCCCCAGACACTGATCTAAGACCAGTTTAACAAGTTTCCACCCCAATGGTTAAAGTTGGGATTTGGTCAAGGAAAGCTGATCCCAGATTTGTACCTAAAGGCAACATCAATGGTTAACAGATGGGTTACTGTTGGTGTTTTGCATATCTGATCTAGTAAATCCTATGTAAATGGTCATCTGTTGGACACACGATTCATGTAAAACATGTATTCCAGCGCCCGTTTTGTTGTTCTGGGCCAAACATTTTCTAATTGGAGGACCCACTCCTTCACTTTGCATGGGTTTTTTTTGCTGCAGATTTGAGTGTCAAATTCACATTTCCATTTGGTTTGAGTGTGTCCCTTTTTTCACACAGAGGGCATTTGTCTGCAGTCACATTGGCTCAAACCTCTGTGTACATTTTAGTACCTCATTATTTACATATTAGATGTCTCGTAGATATGGCTTTGGTTTTCATCTAGGTAGAGCGTAGCAAACTGGCTAAATGGACACTACACAGTCTAAAGAATACAGAAATTAGACTGCTAGTAAAGACCAGACTTTTATATTGCCCTATACGTCAGTATGTGTAGGCCTATCCCTCTATTTAATGAGTATTTTTTTAAATTTATTTTTTAAATAAATTTTTCTACTCAACACCTGAAAACAAATTAATACACGCCACTGTGTGACTGGCATAAGAACCTTAGCCATTGCAGGTACCTCAGCCCCCTTGAAGGACTCTCATACTGCTGACCAACCATGTGTTCTCACAGTTCATTTCACTTTGGACATTGTGTTATCGTAGCCTTACCACTCAAACTGTACTGCATTGCATGCACCTGTGGTAAGCCTCCTAGCATTAGCAAGCATGGAGCTATAGCTAGCAGTAGCTAGCATGGAGCTATAGCTAGCATTATCAAGCATGGAGCTATAGCTAGCATTAGCAGGCATGGAGCTATAGCTAGCATTAGCAAGCATGGAGCTATAGCTAGCATTAGCAAGCATGGAGCTATAGCTAGCATTAGCAAGCATGGAGCTATAGCTAGCATTAGCAAGCATGGAGCTATAGCTAGCATTAGCAAGCATGGAGCTATAGCTAGCATTAGCAAGCATGGAGCTATAGCTAGCATTAGCAAGCATGGAGCTATAGCTAGCATTAGCAAGCATGGAGCTATAGCTAGCATTAGCAAGCATGGAGCTATAGCTAGCATTAGCAAGCATGGAGCTATAGCTAGCATTAGCAAGCATGGAGCTATAGCTAGCATTAGCAAGCATGGAGCTATAGCTAGCATTAGCAAGCATGGAGCTATAGCTAGCATTAGCAAGCATGGAGCTATAGCTAGCATTAGCAAGCATGGAGCTATAGCTAGCATTAGCAAGCATGGAGCTATAGCTAGCATTAGCAAGCATGGAGCTATAGCTAGCATTAGCAAGCATGGAGCTATAGCTAGCATTAGCAAGCATGGAGCTATAGCTAGCATTATTACTGAGCTAGAACTAAGGAAGATCTCAATTGCGTACTCTTTGCGTCCTCTCTCCTCATCTCCTTAAAACCCATTGGATGAGAAAGCCAGAGGTCCCACCCCTCTGACCTCCTCAATGTGTTTTGAGAAGAAGAAGAGGACTTGAGTGTGCAATTGAGATCTTCCCTAGCCACAGCTACCTCCTCTTACCACCCTTTTTCTTTGACTCCTACAGCAACAGCAACATGCTGTCTACCCAGCCTTCATGGTCAGTGTTTGGGAGTGGGATGGATGGAGGGAATGAGAAGAGATGTGGTTGACGTTTGTTTGAATTGCTGCCACTGTTAGCATGTCAAGTGGTTTTGTAACAACAGATAACCACTGTGTGGTAGGAAGTCGGGAACTAAAGCATGCATTGGATGTCTCGATACTGAAAATTGGCTTCCTTCCCTTTGTTCGCTTTCCTTGATCCAAAAAAAGGTCAGTGCAGGAAAGGAAGCACTTTAAAGTATTGGAACCCAGCCTCGTTTGTTTCTATGCTCTTTAGTCAGGTAGTCTGCCAGCCAGTTATTCTTTCATAGAGTCAGCTGGAATCAACACTAACAGTCTGTCTGTGGGAGCTGTGATTTGCCCCGTTAGCTTTAATAGTCTCTTCTCTGCTCATCCCCTCCTGACAAAACCCGGCTAAGATTTGGAGTCATTTACACAGATGAAAACAGATAAGTGTGAAAGGAAGTCGGTCACCTCTTTATCCAGGAATATTGAATCGGGGCCAGTTTATTTCCCCTATCCCTCACTCTTCTCCTCGTCCTCCTCGGTGGCCCCTTAATGAGACTTCTTGATGATGCTTCTCTGCATGCTTCCCTCATTAGGCACCCTCAACAGGGACTTCTCTGCTCTATCCTTTTCCTCCCTCCCTAACACACATAGGCCTCTGCTCCACACACCACCAGCACAATATTGATTAACAATCCTGCCTGTCTAAGTGGGTTCCATCCATTCTATACCGCCAGCCCCTCAGCTCCAGATAATGAGCCTACTGGATAATAGGCCTATTGTTAAGAGACCAGACTTGATCAACCTTTACTGTTAAACGGCTTACAAGCTCTGTGTATGTGTTTCCCCCTCCTCTCCTTCTAATGAGTAGTATGGGTCAGGGGTATAATACTCCCAGCTAGCTATCAGGAAGGTCAATAGATTGGTTTGGGACTGACAAATGATGGATGTGCTAAGTGTTATTTAACCTGGTTTTAAAGCACTCGCTTCCCCTTTTCAGCTGAGTGGCTATTTAACTCCCGCCTGTTAGTCTGGATCCCTGAGTCGATCTCGTCTCGCTCTCCCTCTCTGTCTGTCTCTCACTCTCTCTCTCTCTCTCTCTCTCTCTCTGCCCTCTCTTTCTCTCGCTCTCTCTCTGACGTTGACAGGCTCTTGGGAGGGCTAAGTGTCTGTGTCCCGCCCTCTCTGCCTGTTAACAGGCTTTGCCAGAGGGCCAGGAGGTGGGCGGCTGGCTTTGCTTGTTGGGTGTTGAAGGGTTTGCAGTTTTTATTTTCACCTGTGGTCATGCCGTGTGTGAAATTAACCCCATGTGCAACCCTCTGGGAATACATCCCCGTCCATGTTCTTGTCTGTAGTGTCTGCTAAAACAGTCCACATAGAATAGAGATCTTCGAGTTGGAAGCCTGGACGGGTAACTAGCAGTTGTTGTGTTGCCGGCTGCTTCTCACTAATTGCTGCAGACAGCTGGTGTTTGGGCGCAGTTCATCCAGTATTTATCAAGAATATCCTGTTCATAAAATGAGGTGGACTTTCTTTAGTACGACGTCTGTGAAGGATACGGGGGGGGGGTGTCTGTGAAGGATACGGGGGGGGTGTCTGTGAAGGATACGGGGGGGGGGTGTCTGTGAAGGATACGAGGGGGGGGTGTCTGTGAAGGATACGAGTGTCTGTGAAGGATACGGGGGGGGTGTCTGTGAAGGATACGGGGGGGGGGTGTCTGTGAAGGATACGAGGGGGGGTGTCTGTGAAGGATAAGGGGGATTTGTGTGTGTGTGTGTGTAAAGGATACGGTGTGTGTGTGTGTGAGAAGGATACGGGGGGGGGTTAAAGGATAAGAGGGGTGTGTGTGTGTGAAGGCCCCAGGCCCCTCATAAGTCTGAGGTATTTGTGAGGAAGATGTCCTTATTGCTAAGGATGGTTGTTACCTACTAATCTTTAACAAACATGAGGACTGCAGTTTAATTCAACTCCCTCCTTCCCATGGTTTAGGACTGTTATTGGGGAGGGGAGGGAGACTAACAACTTTATGTACTAGGACAATGGTTCTCAAACCTCTCCTCAGGGACCCCCAGCCGGTCCAAACCTCTCCTCGGGGACCCCCAGCCGGTCCAAACCTCTCCTCGGGGACCCCCAGCCGGTCCAAACCTCTCCTCGGGGACCCCCAGCCGGTCCCAGCCGGTCCAAACCTCTCCTCGGGGACCCCCAGCCGGTCCAAACCTCTCCTCGGGGACCTCCCAGCCGGTCCAAACCTCTCCTCGGGGACCCCCAGCCGGTCCAAACCTCTCCTCGGGGACCCCCAGCCGGTCCAAACCTCTCCTCGGGGACCCCCAGCCGGTCCAAACCTCTCCTCGGGGACCCCCAGCCGGTCCAAACCTCTCCTCGGGGACCCCCAGCCAGTCCAAACCTCTCCTCGGGGACCCCCAGCCGGTCCAAACCTCTCCTCGGGGACCCCCAGCCGGTCCAAACCTCTCCTCGGGGACCCCCAGCCGGTCCAAACCTCTCCTCAGGGACCCCCAGCCAGTCCAAACCTCTCCTCGGGGACCCCCAGCCGGTCCAAACCTCTCCTCGGGGACCCCCAGCCGGTCCAAACCTCTCCTCGGGACCCCCAGCCAGTTAATATATTTGATCTCTTCCAGAACTAGCACACCTGATTCATCTTGTCAACTTATCATCAAGCCCTTGACTTGGTGAACTAGTTCTGTTCTAAAACACAATAGTAACATGGGGTTCCTGGAGAGGAGATTTGAGAACCACAGTACCAGGGCTTGTTATCCAGTGGAGCCTCTGCAGATAGGAATGTGGCATTGACATCAGCTCTAGACTACATATTTCTGAGAGTTTGTGTAACGTTGTGCCCACCTGAACTAAGCCCCCTCCATGTGTTGTATATCCAGTCCCCCGGTCTCTTCCCAGCCGACCCACTTGTCCTATGTCTTGTTCCCCAACAGCAACAGCAGCTCCAGGCTCAGCACCTGTCCCACGCTGCCCACGGTGGGCCACCCATCCAGATGCCCCCGCACCCCTCGGGCCTACAGCCCCCCGGCATACCCCCCATCCCTGGCGTGGCAGGCTCCGGTCTTCTGGCGCTGGGCGCTCTGGGCAGCCAGGCCCACCTGCCCTCCGTCAAGGACGAGAAGAACAACCACGACCTGGAGCACAGAGGTGAGGCGCTTAAGGGTGTGGATAGTTAGGTGGTTCTGCTCAATGTGCAGTGTCACTGCATTGCGGCCATTTTGGATCCATACAATAGGCATTGTGGTTTGATATTGCGGCCATTTTGTCCCTTCTCAGTGGGCATTTGTGGCTCTAAATTACAGCCATTTTGGTTCTGTGCTAATTTTGTTTGAGTATGAGTTGGGTGGCCTGATGTCCATGTACTCTCATACCATAGTGGCTGTAAACACTCATGAAATGAACTTGTCTGAATGTGAAACCAACGTATTTAAAAATGTATTTTTCTTGTGACTGCAACACATTAAGTCACAATACATGTTGCCATTCGTACTAACGTTCTTTTCACTTTCTCCCTCTTGGCCTGTCATCCTTTCACTCCCCCCTGGCGATCCCTCTGGTAAAAGAACGAGAGTCGAGCACGGTAAGTTCTCCTTTATTCTTCTGAGACCCCCCCATCTCCACCGCCCTCTCTCTCTCACCCTCTCTCTCACCCACCTTGTCCTCCCTTGACATTGACTTTGAGCCAGTCTGTTTGGTGACTAAGGCACTTTGCATAGACTTTAAACACCACGCCTTGTTAGAAATGTAAAATTCCTGATCCCTGCAGTAGAACACACACGTTTTGTCTGGTATAAGCTATTCTGCAATCAAATAATGCCTGGTCTATGAGTCTGGCTCATAGAGCTGGAGCTGCTTCCTCCTCTACACTATCTAATCCAGGTGGAAAATGACTCCAGTCAGCAGGCGAGGATTAGCCCGCTCTATCATTTCATCACAATTAAAAGAGACTTTGACTCTCGTCTCTCCTAAGAGGATTTACTGTCGCCCATCTCTCCACCCCTCCTCCCTCCTCTCTGCCTTTTACTCCTTCCATCTATCCACCCCTCCTCCCTCCTCTCTACCTTTTACTCCTTCCATCTATCCACCCCTCCTCCCTCCTCTCTGCCTTTTACTCCTTCCATCTCTCCACCCCTCCTCCCACCCCTCCTCCATCTTTCTCTCCAGCCTCATTCTGCCTCTTTGTTTTCTAATGCACTCCTTTTCCTTTTGTCGGTTTGTTGTAATCATTCTCTCTCCTTTCTGTTCATACTCAACCCTTTTTTCTCTCTCTCTGTCTCTCTCCTTTCTGTTCATACTCAATCCTTTTGTCTCTCTCTGTCTCTCTCTCCTTTTCTGTTCATACTCAATCCTTTTGTCTCTCTCTGTCTCTCTCTCCTTTCTGTTCATACTCAATCCTTTTGTCTCTCTCTGTCTCTCTCTCCTTTCTGTTCATACTCAATCCTTTTGTCTCTCTCTCCTTTCTGTTCATACTCAATCCTTTTGTCTCTCTCTGTCTCTCTCTCCTTTCTGTTCATACTCAATCCTTTTGTCTCTCTCTCTCTCTCTCTGTCTCTCTCTCCTTTCTGTTCATACTCACTCCTTTTGTCTCTCTCTGTCTCTCTCTCCTTTCTGTTCATACTCAATCCTTTTGTCTCTCTCTCTCTCTCTCTGTCTCTCTCTCTGTCTCTCTCTCTGTCTCTCTCTCTGTCTCTCTCTCTGTCTCTCTCTCTGTCTCTCTCTCTCTCCTTTCTGTTCATACTCAATCGTTTTGTCTCTCTCTCTCTCTCTCTGTCTCTCTCTCCTTTCTGTTCATACTCAATCCTTTTGTCTCTCTCTCTCTGTCTCTCTCTCTCTCTCTCTCTCTCTGTCTCTCTCTCTGTCTCTCTCTCTGTCTCTCTCTCTGTCTCTCTCTCTCTCCTTTCTGTTCATACTCAATCGTTTTGTCTCTCTCTCTCTCTCTGTCTCTCCTTTCTGTTCATACTCAATCGTTTTGTCTCTCTCTGTCTCTCTTTCTGTCTCTCTGTGTCTCTGTCTCTCTCTCTCTGCCTACTTCCAGTAAATATTTCTGAACACAGATAGTGAATTTTTTCCTCCCTCCTGCCCCCGGGCTTCTTCTCTTGTTAAAGCCTCTGTTTATTAGACTAGATTAAATCTCTCTGATAGCCAGGGATAGCGACTCGGTGGCGGCTGTGACAACGCAGGGATTGGGTTCCCAATGACTGGGCAGCGTGAATGGGTGCAGTCATGTCTGAAGGGAATGAAACTGGGCCCCTGAGATTAGCAGTGCTAATGCTAACTCCACTCCCCTCCCTCATCTCCCTCCGTCGCTTCCTCCCTTCCTGTCCTGTTGTCTCAGGTCACCTGATAGGAGGCGTCTGAGGTTATCCAGTCTGTTAATCAGGCCTTAAAAAGCCACTGTGTATTAGACAGACAGACGCACACAGTTGTTTTACTATCCTTGTTGGGACCAAACGATGTATTCCCTTTCAAATTATATTTACCCTAAACCTAATTCTAACCTTAAAGGGAATCCTAACCGTAAACCTAACCCCTTCCTTGTTGGGACCAAACAATGTATTCCCTTTCAAATTATATTTACCCTAAACCTAATTCTAACCTTAAAGGGAATCCTAACCGTAAACCTAACCCCTCCCTTGTGGGGGCCAGCGAAATGTCCCCAATTGTCAGAATTGTCCTTGTTTTTACTATCCTTGTAAAGGTGTCCGCATGCTTCCCAGACGGAACACTTCAGGAGAGTTTATACATGTACTATGACAACATTTGGGAGCTTTTCGGGCACATTTTTTTTCTCGAGACCCGTTAATTCTGA